>NC_061863.1:20382709-20682709 GCF_907164915.1 Impatiens glandulifera | reverse complement strand
ACCCATCTGTTGGCGCAACACTGCTGTTAGCGCAACCCAGCTGTTGGCGCAACACATATGATAGCGCATCTTTAGCTCTACTAACGTCAACTCTGCTAATAGCGCATCTTTAGCATTACTAATGACAACTCTGCTTCTAGCGCTTCTTCATCTCATTGAGTGAGACTACTGTCAGCGCTTCTTCAGCTCTGTTGATGTCAACTCTGCTGCTCACAAGTCTGTTGTTTGAGTGAGACTGCTGTCAGCGAGTCTTTGAATTTTACCTGCGTATTAAAACATTGCTAAACTTAGTTTTATTCCTTTATCAAACACCATCATCAAAACTATGTGTGTTCATTTTAATTGTCCTAAGTTCATTTTAATTAATTAAAATATTTTTCATAATTTAACTTTAATTAACGATTTCTCTTTTAATTTTAATTTAATAATTTCCCCATTTTTCCTTTTTTAACTTAATCTAACAATTTCATCTTTTTGATGATGTTAAAACTAAGTTATGAGAGTAAGGAGCTAAAGATAAATTATATATATATAAACATAAATGAGCAATATTTAGAATTATAGATCCCCCCTTTTTAAGTTTTGTCCCTTTGTAACTTGAGCCTTCAGCTGTCTTCTTTTCCTCTGCTACCTTCCTTTTCCAAGTTTACCACTCACTGCTCTGCCTCCTCGACTATTTTCCCATTTTTAACATCAACAACTCTTGAACGATTATTTCATGTTTGCTTAAGAAAATTCGTTACCTCGACAATTTACATTCTTATAGTATCGATCTTCGCGGAGAACTCTTTGTTAACTACCGATGGAGTTGGTCAATACACTTTTGAGCCTGGTCATTGATTCTTTGATAATAGTAACCTCAATTCTACTTTGCGACCTTGTTGAGGATTTTGTCCTGAACGGATGCAGTCGAGGCCAATGTTGTTAAGGCACATGATGCCCTCTCCTTTAAAGATTTAATTTCCCCAAGGATATTAGCAATGCTCTATTGCAAGGGAGCAAGAGAGTCTTGAATAAAGTCGTAGAGATCCGTCGTTCTTTGAGATGACTCCTCTACTAAATGAGGAGTTGATCGATGATAAGATGAGACAATTGGTATCATCTGCAAAGAAATAGCTCTTTCACTTTCCAGAATAGCTACTTCCATGTCAGCAACTGAAACAGGTCATGTTGAAGATGGAGAAAATTGAGTAGAAGGCACCTGGTTCAGCACTGGAGAAGAAAATTCGAATTGCTCAATCTCTACAGTTGTCTTCGAATATTTTAGTTGCTGCTGTAGAGTGACTGGAAGCAGCCAGGGAAGGTTGCTGCTCTGTTGGGAGAATTTGCTGCTCGGCGACAGGGGAGGATTGTAGTTCTGCAGCTAGAGAAGGATGTTGCTCAACAAGTGAGGAGACTTGCTACTCAACGGCTTGGGAGACTTGTTGCTCAACAACTAGACTGAATGACACTGATTGAATTGGAGTTGACTATGGAGGGGGAGTCGAGTCAGGAACCACTGGTGAAAAAAGGGTCAAAACCGAGAGTTAAAACTCTCGGTTTTGACCCTATAACTTTCGGTGAAGACACCTTACCGAAGGTTTTAGTAACCCTCGCCATCCCTCGGTATTGACACTCTCGGGACTTCCATAAAGAGAAAAACCGAGAGTTATATGAAAACTTTCGTATTTTTCTCTTTTTGAAAAAACCGAGGGTTTTACAAGAACTTTCGGTTTTTCTCTTTTTGGAAAAACCGAGGGTTTTATACAGACCTTTCGGTTTTTCTCTTTTGTGGAAAAACCGAGGGTTGTATATAGACCTTTCGGTTTTCTTCTTTTTACAAATAACTTTCGGTTTTTCTCTGTGTGGAAAAACCGAGGGTTTTGCAAAGAACTTTCGGTTTTACCCGAAGAGGAAAACCGAGAGTTATATACAAAACTTTCGGTTTTCCTCTTCGGTTAAAACCGAAAGTTTTGTAAATAACTCTCGGTTTTCCTCTTCGGGTAAAACCGAGAGTTTTCCACTAACTCTCGGTTTTCTCCTTTTCAAGAAAACCGAAAGTTATATTAAAACTCTCGGATTTTACCCGAAGAGGAAAACCGAAAGTTTTGTAAATAACTCTCGGTTTTCCTCTTTAGGATAAAAACCGAGGGTTTGTCATATAACTCTCGGTTTTCTCTTTGGCTAAAAACCGAGAGTTTTCTAATATCTCTCGTTTTTTCCAAAAAGAGAAAAACCGAGAGATTTCAATATTACTTTCGGTTTTTTCCCCTAAATTTTTAAAAATGTGCGGATTATTTTGCTCGCAACCAAAACCTAACCAAAACCTGTTCAGCCAAACCAATATATTAATGATAAAAGAAATGCAGCATACATTAAACGATCACATTAATTGATCGTGAACATTACAAAATTCGAAACCAAACAAATATTCCGAACAATCTGTTATAAGTTCAACTACTATAATGAAAACATGTTCATAATCGAAACAACCTTAGCTTGTGGGGGGAGGAGGTGGTTGTTGCCTCATATATAATTCGATTCTCTCCATTCTCGCGTTCATCTCTGACTTCTCCCTCTCCATTTTTTCGGTAATCTCTAACTTCTCCCTCTCCATTCTTTCCACAATTTCTTGCTTTTCCAATTGCATTTCATCCATTTTCCGCCTTCTTTCTTCATCTCTCTTCTCCAGTTCCTCCAGCTTGAGCTTCATTATTTGATTCTCTTCTAACAATCGCTCATTGTTTCGCTGTGAACTGTTTCCACTACGACGATCCTCACGAAAGTGTGTGGGTCGGACGCCTGATCCCATTCCGAAGACGACCCCGTGTTTTTGTTGTCCGAACACCCTCTCCGTCAATTCAAAATCAGATATTCCCGGTTCGTTACTAACAACCTCCTCCATCTCAGCCTGCACAATTAAAATAAAATATCATTTCTATAATAAAAAAACTAGGCATATTCAATTCACTTACAATTTTCTCTTGCACGTGTTCGTCCGGGACGGGTGTTGGGTTTTCTTGTGTCGGTTTTGGTGTACGGGTCCTCTTGAATACTTCAATTACAGACGGTGGCCGTCCCATTTCAATCGCCTGTTGAAATAAATGATTTATATAATTAATAACAATCTTTATATTAAGTTATTACAAATAATGTACTTACCAACTCGTCTTCAATTTGTGCAAACGGTCTACTTCCCGTTCGATGTGGGAATTTCAGATTCTTCCGATTCTTCATATTTGTAGTACTGTGTCTCTGTATTTGAAATAACAAATGAAGTTAGATTAATTAATATCAACTCTTATTTGAATTATGAAACCGTACCTTAAACGTTTCTGTGAAGAAATGGTTGCGACACACAAACTCCCAATCATCTCGATCGTAGTCCGGTGGAGGATTAGCCAGTACCGCCGCCTCATCTCCTTTGTGGACGCGGATATAATTCTTGTTCAAATCCGACCGCCATCTATCCCATATCTGATTGGCGTGTCCCAACCCCCTCGTTCGAAAAGAGTCAATGTCACCATTAGTCGCTTCGAACGGATCCTGAAAAAAATAACATCTAAATGTGAAAAATAATTATTTAATGACGTAATGTATAATCAAGTAATAATTATTAACCTTGATAGCAGTCCACAGTGAATCCAATTGGTCTGCACTTAAAGCCTTCCACTTGAGAAGACGGTGTGAGACGGCTGCGGGGCTCCGGATAATCGACCCCACATGTCTAGACCACAGTGTCCTTCCCACGTCTGTACCGCCTGGCCTCCCATCCTTCTCTCTAAACGTTAGAGGGATCCTCGTCCCCGCTAGCCTCTTAGACAGCGCAATATTCTTGTTCTTCCCCCGTCTCTTGCGGGCAGAAGATTCTTCGAAATTATCAAAATCTTAATTAAATATGTCAATCAATTGAAACACTAACTAATTTGTAAACGAAATACCTGTCGATGATGGGTCGGGAGTGGTCCCGTGCTCCTCCTCGTCATCCTGCTCCTCGATAGGCTCCTCAAGACCCTCGTCTTCAGCCTCATCGCTAGGCACGTTATCAGCGAATGTGCTCTCTATATACTCTGCGATGTCATCAATATCGTCTTCAGTCTCGTATGTTCGGGGAGGTGCAGTAGCTATCGGGACCACAGGAATCGGTGGTTGGTCTCTCGAAGACGATCCTCGTTGCTTTAACGACTCGGATTGGGCAAGTAGGTTTTGGTAACTCTTATCCAATTTCTTGGGTGTCTTCCTCATACTCTTCCAAGTTGTTTTAGGACCTTCAGACATTCTTAATTCACACCATTAATAAAAATGAGTGAATACTTGAAATAAAGTAGTAATAAAAATGAATTTAAAGTTAAAAACATAATTAAATCTACCTAATTAATTAATCTGAACTATATGTTTGTAAACCGGGGTTTTATTTTTGTCACAATCTTCCAACCGGGTCGGGCTGACATATCAGGGGCGTAGAATACTTGTTTTGCTTGACTCGCCAATATATACGGGTCTTGACTTTGCGTTTTCAATATTCGGTTTACATTTACACTTACGAAGCCATATTTATCCACTTTCACTCCTAGCTCCCCCGAGTGTGTATCAAACCACTTACACTTGAATAAAACAACTCGTTTGTGAGAATAGTATTGTAATTCGATTATATCCGTCAAAACTCCGTAGTATGACATAGTTTCAGATCCGTTGTATCCCTCAACAACCACCCCACTATTTTGAGTTGTCAAACCTTCGTCGTGTTTTTCTGTACAGAATTTGAATCCATTTACTTTACACCAAACATACATAGACGAGTACATACTTGGACCTTCTCCTAAGATCTTGAGGTCTCTTGATATGTCGTTACTTTCTGCTAAATGGGCGACCTATATATGTATCCGAAATGTAGTTGTTAATATGAATAAAAAGAGTTAGGATATATGGTTTGTAATTTACTCACTCGATGCTTGAAATATGCGGCAAACGTTTCTCCACTGGACTCGTTGTTATAATCTCTGCAAATAGATCGAATGCTAATTAGTAACACTCTTTAATGCTAATTAGTAACAGCAACTTTGAAACTTACATGTAAAAAGGTTCTGCTTCGGGACAATTTTTCAAAATGTAAGAATGAGCTGTCACTCGATCTATATAATCCAAGTTGTATACTTTTCCGTTGGATAGGTCTTCCAATGATGCAAATATTGAAATCCCCGAGATTTCAGGTTGTGCATTTTCTTGATCTTGTTCCTCCATATACCTGGCACATAAGCTAATACTTTCGTTAACAAGATAGCTCTCGCTTATAGAGGCTTCGGGGTGGTTATTATTCCGCAAATATCTTTTCATTGTACCCATGTAATGTTCAAAGGGATACATCCATCGATACTGAACAGGTCCTCCAAGCAAAGCCTCAAATGACAAGTGAACCGGGAGATGCATCATGATGTCGAAGATTGACGGCGGAAAAATCATTTCAAATTTGCAAAGTGTCAATGTAATATCCATGTACAATTGTTCCAGGTCCTCTTGAATCAACTCTTTGAAGCACAACAACCGAAAGAAACGAGACAAATTTACTAACGCATCATACACATACTCTGGAAGCAATCCACGAGTTGCTAAAGGAATTAGATATTCCAACAAGATGTGACAATCGTGACTCTTTAATCCCGAAAGTTTTTTCTCTTCCAAATTTACACAACCCCCGATATTTGAGCAAAACCCATCAGGCAACTTGAGATCTTTCAAGAAGTTACAAAGACGTATTTTATTTTCGGATGTCAAAGTGAAAGGCGCTTCTGGATAATGAACAACTCCTTCATCATTTATAGGATGTAACCATGATTTTATGCCTAAGAGTTCTAAGTCTTTACGAGCTTTAGGACCATCCTTAGTCTTCTCTTTCACATTCATTATTGTTCCCAACACGCTATCACAGATATTTTTCTCAATATGCATCACATCCAAATTATGTCTCAATAATAGGGATTTCCAATAAGGTAGACGGAAGAAAATGCTAAGTTTGTTCCAATTGTCTCCCCGCGTTTCATGATATATCTTGGTTCTCTTGCTCATATCCGCACTAAGAATAATGTCTTCTAGGTCTCGTGCTTGCTCATAACTTTCTTGCCCCGTTAACAATCTAGGGGGATCCCTATAATCAGTTCGACCATCAAACGATTCTTTATCCCTTCTGTATTTGTGCTTCGGTGGAAGGAAACGTCTGTGACCCAAGTAACATTGTTTGGAACCATGAACCAATCGAAGGGATACCGTGTCGTTGTTACAACAAGGACAAGCAAATTTACCTTTCGTACTCCAGCCTGATAAATTCGCGTATGCGGGAAAGTCGTTAATGGTCCACAACAACGCCGCTCGCATGTTAAAGTATTGCGAGGTGTGTGCATCAAACGTTCTCACACCTGTTTGCCACAGTTCATGCAACTCTTCGATCAATGGTTGGAGAAATATGTCAATTGCATCTCCCGGACTCTTTGGACCCGGAATTAACATAGATAAAATGAAATTGCTAGAATCCATGCAAGTCGTGGGTGACACATTATAAGGGACGAGAATTACCGGCCAAACACTGTATGATTTTTTTCCATTTGCAAATGGTTGAAACCCATCGCTTGATAAACCAAGTCTTACGTTTCGAGATTCTGAAGCAAAATCTGTATAATTTTCATCAAACGTCTTCCAAGTTAAGGAATCAGCGGGGTGTCTCAACGTATCACTATCAACTCTTCCTTCTTTATGCCATCTCATCATTGGAGCCGTCTTTGAGGACATGTATAGTCTTTGCAGTCTTGGTATTAAAGGGAAATATCTCAACACCTTTTTGGAATGAATTTCCCGTTTTGCTTCTCCCGAACTATCCCACTTGTTTGGTCGACTTTCCATCTTGAAAGACCGCAAACTCTGCACGAATCTTCATTTATGTCGTCCTTCCAAAATAGCATACAATTGTTCTTACATGCGTCTATCTTGTCATATTTAAGCCCGATATCAGTAATGAATTTTTTACTTTCGTAGTATGAGTTTGGCAATTGAGCGTCAATCGGTAATATGTAGTCTTTAAGCAGACGCAGCAACATATCGAACGAAGAATTCGTCCATTGACATACATTTTTTATGTGAAGTAGTTTCAGTAGTGCCGATGATTTCGTTATTCGAGCACCTTCATACAATGGCCGTTTGGAATCATCAAGCAATTTATAAAATCTTTGGGCATCTTCGACTGGTTCATCGTTGGTCGGGACGTCATTAACATTGGGGAACATATCGTTTATAAATTCGTGCATATAACGTTCTTCGTTCACCTGTTCATTAACTGTATTATTCATCTCCTGTATCGGATCGTTGAATTCCGGCACGGCATCCTCCGATTGATCATCGTCGTCATCATCATCGTAGTCATCGGCATCTTCATCGACATCTTCATTAACCACTTGAGTAGTACGTCTCTTTTCTCCATGAAAATACCAATACTCATAATGGATATTTATTCCATAAACGATGAGGTGAGTCTTCACTTCGTCTATTTCCATAAATGGCGTGTTCAAGCATTTCACGCAGGGACATTTCACAGTTTGTCGGGATGTATTCCGAACAGCATACTCAAGGATTTTGTCAACACCTTCCTCGTAATCTGGATGATCTCGACGTAAGGTCATCCAGCTTTTATCGGGTACTTCCATATTTCTAATAAAATGGAAAACAACCCGCCTTATTATTTACTTAAATTTGTCTAAATTAATTAGGATTACATAATGTTAACATAATTTCTAACTAATCTATCATTATCCAACCAAAATTACACATAAACAAATAATAATAAAACCTAACATAAATCTAACTTAAATCTAAACATACATATATTCTAACATTATTTCATTCATACACATTTCAAAACCTATTTAAATTATAATTCAACCTTATTTCATTCATACACATTTCAAACCTAATTTAATCTAACATATATAATCTAACATAATCTAACATAAATCAAACATAATACCTAATCTAACATAATACCTAATCTAACATACTTTAAATCTAACATAAATCAAACATGAAACTAACCTAACCATATAATAAACCAACAAGAACTAACCTTGCACAAATAGAGCGACGAAGAAGAGCAGCGAATGTAGATCGACGAGCGGGCAGCGGGCGGCTTAAATTCCTAACCTACATTAATATAACCAAATATTCAAACCAATAAATCTAATCGAATCAAACTCCAATCAAACATCAATCTAGCCAAAATGAAAATTTTAACCTAAAATTCTAACCTAAACTTCAATCATGTCTAACCTAAATCAAACCTCAATTAATTAACAATCAAACCAACAAACATTCAACCGAACATATATCAAATCAATTGAATAAAATAATCAATCCAAAACCTAAACTAACCAAAATCAATCATATTTTCAACCTAATATCAAACAAAATACCTAACATACAAATCTAACAAACATCTAACAAATATCTAACAATAATCTAACCTAATTGCAACAATCTAACAAAAATCTAACTTCAATCTAACCTAATTTCAAAAATCTAACAATAATCTAACCTAATCTGAAAAATCTAACAAGAATCTAAAATTAATCTAACCTAATTGCAACAATCTAACACTAATCTAACCTACTTTCAAAATAAAACTCTAAACTAACCTTGCAGGGCTGCGGCGGCGGCGGCAGAGCTTCTTCAAGATTCGGCGGCGGCGGCAGATGGCGATTCTTCAACAGCTTCGGTGGTCTTCGGCAGGGCGGCGGCGCAAGGTGTTCGGCAGGGCGGCGGCGCAAGATGTTCGGTGGTCTGCTTGTTCGTCGGGGAGAGAGAAGAGGGCGGCGGAGGAGATGAGAGGAGAAGAAATAAAATGAAATCGGGAAAGAGAAGAGGAAGAGGCGTTTTAATTTTAGGATGTAATTTCCGAGAGTTTTATAAAGAACTCTCGGTTTTACAATTTTTAAAACCCGAGAGTTGTGTGTAAAACTCTCGTTTTACCCTTATAGAACCCGAGAGTTTTATATACAACTCTCGGTTTTATAATGTTTAAATTCCGAGAGTTTTAATATAACTCTCGGTTTTTAATGTTAGAATTCCGAGAGTTGTAATATAACTCTCGGTTTTTAATCTTTAAATACATTTTTAGAATTAAATTTAAATACACAAAAACGAGAGGCTTTGGTAAATCTTTCGTTTTTTAGGCATATTTCCGAAAGTTATATATTTAACTTTCGGTTTTACAACATGAGAACTTGTTAAATTATTTGAATTCTCACTTTCTAATAACGTTGAACAACATTAATTTAACACATTTGATATCCTTAAAACATTTCCCAATCCATATGTTCAAACATTACACAAATACATAGGATAATCAAACATAAACATTCATATACACTTCTATATATAATCAAACACATTCATAAACATTTTAACATTAAAGACAATTAAAATTTTTAAAATAAAAACACACACTTGATTATATTATTTAGGAGTCTAGATTGGAAGGTAGAGAACCAATGAATTTTACAATTTTGTGAAATGATAATTCCGAAAGTTATATAATTAACTTTCGCAAATTTACATCAAAACCGAAGGGTTTATATAAAACCCTCGTTCTTGAGAAATGTAAAATCCGAAAGTTTATAGAAAACTTTCGGTTTTGATGGTTATTTCCGAAAGTTAATTATATAACTTTCGGAATTATCACTTCACAAAAGGTTAAATTCTTTGGTTTTTCACCTTCTAATGACCTATAACAATATTAATTTACCACATTTGATGTATTCAAAATATTGCACAATCCATTTGATCAAACATTACCTACATTCATAAGATAATCAAACATGAACATTCATATAGACTTCTCTATAATAATCAAACACAATCATAAATATGTGAACATGAAACCCAATATTAAATTTTAAAATACAACACGAAATTGATTATATTAGTTAGAAGTTAAGATTAGTGGGTTAAAAACAAAAGAATTGAACAAACTAGGTAGTCTTAAAACCGAAAGTTATAAAATTAACTTTCGGTTTTGATGTGTATTTGCGAAGGTTTTAAATATATCTCTCGGTCTTGACCTTCATCAGAAGTTTTTTTGGAATTGTTAAAACCGAAGGTTTATTTGAAAACCTTCGGTTTTTACCCTTCCCCGTACTTAGAAAAAAATCTGATTTTTTTAATGTAAGGTCAAAACCGAAGGTTTATTTGAAAACCTTCGGTTTTTACCCTTCCCCATACTTAGAAAAAAATCTGATTTTTTTAATGTAAGGTCAAAACCGAAGGTTTATTTGAAAACCTTCGGTTTTTACACTTCCCCATACTTAGAAAAAAATCCGATTTTTTTAATGTAAGGACAAAACCGAAGGTTTATATGAAAACCTTCGGTTTTTACCCTTCCCCGTACTTAGAAAAAAATCTGATTTTTTTAATGTAAGGTCAAAACCGAAGGTTTATTTGAAAACCTTCGGTTTTTACCCTTCCCCATACTTAGAAAAAAATCTGATTTTTTAATGTAAGGTCAAAACCGAAGGTTTATTTGAAAACCTTCGGTTTTTACCCTTCCCCATACTTAGAAAAAAATCCGATTTTTTTAATGTAAGGACAAAACCGAAGGTTTATATGAAAACCTTCGGTTTTTACCAAGGACAAAACCGAAGGTTTTCAAATAAACCTTCGGTTTTTACCCATTCCCATACTTAGAAAAAAATCAGATTTTTTAATGAGGGGTAAAAACCGAAGGTTTATTTGAAAACCTTCGGTTTTTACCCATTCCCATACTTAGAAAAAAATCAGATTTTTTAATGAGGGGTAAAAACCGAAGGTTTATTTGAAAACCTTCGGTTTTTACCCTTCCCCATACTTAGAAAAAAATCTGATTTTTTTAATGTAAGGTCAAAACCGAAGGTTTATTTGAAAACCTTCGGTTTTTACCCTTCCCCATACTTAGAAAAAAATCCGATTTTTTTAATGTAAGGACAAAACCGAAGGTTTATATGAAAACCTTCGGTTTTTACCAAGGACAAAACCGAAGGTTTTCAAATAAACCTTCGGTTTTTACCCATTCCCATACTTAGAAAAAAATCAGATTTTTTAATGAGGGGTAAAAACCGAAGGTTTATTTGAAAACCTTCGGTTTTTACCCATTCCCATACTTAGAAAAAAATCAGATTTTTTAATGAGGGGTAAAAACCGAAGGTTTATTTGAAAACCTTCGGTTTTTACCCTTCCCCATACTTAGAAAAAAATCTGATTTTTTTAATGTAAGGTCAAAACCGAAGGTTTATTTGAAAACCTTCGGTTTTTACCCCAATTTAAAAAAAAATTGGTCAAAACCGAAGGTTTTCAAATAAACCCCTCGGTTTTGGCGATGCGGTTTTTTTTTTTTTTTTAAAAATTGTGAAAAGTCAACAAAACAGAATTATTTAATAAAAACATATTAAACCAAACAAAACAAACATAATAACAATAATTCATAAATATTAAAACATAACTGTCATCAATCCATAATAAATCTACAAATTAATTATTAGATGGGGTGGAAGGAGGGGGTGGTTGATTCAGTCGACTCCTCAACAAGACAAGTTCCTGTTCGAGATTCTCTAATCTCTGAGACATTTCGGCCCGGTCCGCTTTGATTTCACTAAGCAAACGACCTCTTTCGGCATCCCTTAGTCGGATTTCTTCCATTTCCAGCGTCATCTTTCTGACCTCTTCCTCACGTGCCGCAATTTCAGATTGTGTTATCAGATTCTGGTAACACGGATGCAGTTTCTCCGGTGTACGCCGAAGTCTCTTCCATGTCCAATCATCACCCATATCCTAAATGCATTTCAGATATATGTATATATATATATTCATCAAACAAAATAACGTAAACTAACATAAATCTAGATCTATAATATATATATATATACAAACTTAAGAAAAATCTAAATCTTACAATAAACAAAACAAAAAAACCAAATCAAACAAATTACCTGAAGAGAGGAGAAGAACCCGCGGCTTGGAGGAGGCAGGCGGCGGCGGCGGCGGAAGAGAGAGAAAGGAGAGAAGCGGAATGAAAAAGAGAGAAGGGTTAGGGTTTGTATTTATAGAGGTTGAGGCCGAAGGTTTTCATAAAACTTTCGGTTTTGATATTAGTCAAAACCGAGGGTTTATTATAAAATCTTCGGAAAAACCAATTTCAAAAATTTGAATTTTTTTTAATGAGCAAAACCGAAGGTTCTTTGTAAAACTTTCGGAAATGAAATTTTCAAAAAAGGCAAAACCGAAGGTTCTTTGACAAACCTTCGCAATTCAAAAACCAAGGGATTTCAAAACCGAAGGTTTTTCCTAAAACCTTCGCAAATAACCCACACCCAACACTTAGAATTTTTTGGGGATTTTTGGGAAGTTAAAAACCGAAAGTTCTTTGTAGAACTTTCGGTAATAATTAATAAACCCGAAGGTTTTACACCCCACTCGGAATCTATTTTTAATTCCGAAGGATTTGTTCCTCTCGGGAGTATTTAGGAGAGGTTTAGAAAACCTTCGGGAAAAACCGTCGGTAAAGATCCTTTTTTTACCAGTGAACTTCCATCGGGTGGGAGGACAGAGGAGTGGCGCTAGATGCAATTATTGGTGCCCATCGTAGCTCAGCATCCTTGGAAGACTCGGTACCCTGTATGATTGCAGAGGCCTTCGAGTTGAGTGAATCCAGACTTTGTTGCAAATTTTCAATAACCTTGGCATCCAGCCAAGCGGTTTTTCCAATGGCCTTTAATTTTCCATTCTCTAGAGAAGAATTCTGTGCAGGGTGCCTCCTCTAGCATCGACTGCAACTAACTCTCTCCTTTTGTGAGCCTCTTGTATGTTTTTAGTGGATGCCCACTTCAGGATTGCGTTCTCTTGAACTAGCAACCCTTTAATCTTCTTGTTCGCATCGGCACTTGGTAGGAATTTAGAGAACCTTTCATGAAGCCTTTTATTGCTCCAGTTGTTGAAGAGGTCCAGCCTCTCCTTTGCTTTTTCTTCAACATCCTCCATGATCAAATCTATGGTGAGTTGTTCCGGAGTAGGAGCCTTGGGTTGAAAGACGTCAATTTCTTTTCCCTTTCCTATAACTTTGGCAAGTTGTGTAGTAGTTTGAGCATGTTCATTTATAATGATACCTTTAGCAGTTGGAGCTCTTGCTATGATAGCTACTGGTGAGATACTTGTTAGAGGAGCAACTAATACTAGAGGTGTTGTTGTTGGTCTTTCAGCAAGACTATCGGCTAACACAACAGTTGATGCTTCAACAAAGCCTTCTCCTCATCCTTGATGTTGAACTCTTGAAGAAGATAGACGATTGTCCACTCGACTGTTGTGCAGATGTGTCAAGGCTGGAGTCCTGCACTCCTTTCATCCTAAGGTCCAGTTTAGGGGTTACCTCATGAATTTTCTCCACCGCAGGGGTTACTTCAAGTGTTGAGACATTGACTACGGTGGGATTGACTTCCATCACAACATTAGAAATTTCAGCCTCTACTGTTGTTGAGTCCTCCAGCCTTGCCCTCTTTGCCTTAGAAGTAGTATCAACCGACTCTTCTGTTGAGAAAAAGGTTCGGCTGTTGGAGATCCTAGAAGATTCCTCAACCACATGCCTTCTCGTCATCCTTGTTGTTGAACGCTTGAAGAAGATGACGATTGTCCGCTCGATTGTTGTGCAGATGTGTCAAGGCTAGAGTCCTACACTCCTTTCATCCTGAGGATGTAGTTACTGACCGTTCTGCTAGTCAGAATCCTGTTAAGGTAGATGTTTACTCCCTTCCCTTCATTTACCTTAAGATTCTCGAGCAGCCTGCTGATCTGCACAGCAAATCCAGCATGCTGCTTCTTTGGGACCGTCACCATTATCACAAAAGTTATGAATAGAACCGAGGACCAGTTGATAGGCATTTTTTTGTGATGGCCACCATTATTTTGAATCAATCATGTGTGTAAGCATCTAAGGATCCAACCTTTGCGCGAAGAGATTTTGCAATAATGTCGTTTAACAAACAGTATTCTGGTTTCATCTGCCTCTTCTTTATATGAGTCTGAATGGGATGAGAGACATCTGAGAAGACCGTCTGCATCTTCTTAATCGTATCTTGCATCTCCTTAATCGTATCTGACGGAATCCGGTTGAAAACCGTGAGCCCTTCTGACGGAAGCTCAAATAGTTTGGCAAAAGTCTCTTTGGAAACATTGATTTCAGTGCCCTTCACCCAACACTGGATTTTGTCCCCAACGATCTTCGCCATTGAAAAGAGCTGGCGTACCTCTGTTATGTGGACGCTGCTAGTTCCCTTGAGAAACTTCTTCAGTCTAGACACGTCAAGGGTTCAGAACATCGCCACCATTTTAGGAAGCCCCATAGTGTAGTCAGATTCGAAATCTACCTATAGAGTGTTTTGTGAAAAAAGATTTCATCTCAGATTCTTAGGGTTTCAAAGAAAGTTGATGAAGAGATTTAGGGATTTAGAGTGAAAATAAATTTAGGGTTTCAAATCGTAAGAGAGAGAGAATATGAATCGCCTTTTAAAATGGTGAGGCGTTTAGGGATGTTGGTCAAATATATATAACATGACAGTTATGTGACTTCATGTTATTTTAATAAATAAATGAAGGGAAATATTTATTTTTTAAAATGTGACCATTCCTTTTCCTAAGGGAGATGATAAAACGACAGCGTATGGATACGATTAAAACGTTGTTCCACTCGGCTGACAAGTAGTCGTCTGATACTCACTTGGACCACTGACTGACTTTGTTGTCCGCATGCCTTATATTTTAGCTGAGTGTCACAAATATGCTGGTGTGTTGCTGGCGCACAGCAACAGCTGAGTGTGGACAACATACTTTTCCTATCAGCTTAGTATCATTACTTTGCTGAAATTACAGGTTGTTTAAGCACAACCTCGTCTGATGTATAGTGTCATCAACCGACTCTTTGTTCAAATAAATTAGAGATAGTTGTTTCAACATTTATGGCTTATCAACTGTCAATTAAATTCCCCCTAAGTTTATTCATAATAAATTAATTTAAATCTAAAAGACCTAAAATATTTCTAAAGTAAGAAAACTTAGTCTCGGAGAGTGGCTTTGTGAAGATGTCAGCCACTTGTTGATAGGTAGGCACGTATTCCAGCCGAATGTGCTATTACGCTACATGATCTCAGATGAAGTGATGCTGGATATCGATATGTTTTGTCCTTAAGTGCAACACCGGATTATGTGTGATCAATATGGCACTGGTGTTGTCACAGAAGATTGGCGACTCCTCTACCGTAATTTCAAAGTCCCTCAGTTGTTGTTGAATCCACAACAGCTGAGCATAACAACTTCCTGCAATAAGGTATTATGCTTCTGCTGTGGAGGTGGCAATGGACGTCTTCTTCTTGATAAACCAAGAAATTAGACGATCACCAAGGAACTGACACGTTTTACTAATGCTCTTCCTATCAATTTTACAACCTGCATAGTCTACATCAAAGTAAATAATTAAGTTGAAACTGGAATTATTTGGATACCACAGTCCAACACATTGAGTTCCCTTAAGATATTTCAAAATACGTTTAACAGCTATGTAGTGAGATTGTTTAGGATTAACATGAAATCTCCACACACGCCGACAGCAAACATGATGTTTGGTCAGCTGGCTGTCAGATAGAGAAGGGCACCAATGATTCCTCGGTACGCTATGATATCAACATCTTGACCACCTTCATCTTTATCCATCTTGCTCGATGAGTTCATGGGAATTGAGGCAGCTGAGAAGTTCTCCATACCGAATTTCTTTAGTAACTCCTTGGTATAAGTCGCTTAATTGATGAAGATTCCAGTTTCAAGTTGCCTAACTTGAAGTCCAAGGAAGAACATTATCTCACCCATCATGCTCATCTCAAATTTTTCATGCATCAACTTAGAAAAGTTTTCACACAATTTAGGGTTAGTTGACCCAAAAATAATATCATCTACATAAATCTGAACAAGTAAGATATGTAAATCTTTGATAAATTTTAAGAGTGTTTTATCCATTGTGCCAATAACGATATCGTGCTTAAATAAGAATGTAGATAGTGTGTCATATACCAAGCTCTAGCAGCTTGCTTAAAACCATATAAAGCTTTATCTAGTTTGAAAACATGATGAGGCAAGTATGATTTTGAAAACCGGGAGACTATTCACCATAGACATCTTCATTAAGTATACCGTTAAGGAAAACACTTTTAACATCTATTTGATATACTTTAAAAATTTTGAAAGCAGCATAAGCTAAGAATATTCTAATAGCTTCTAACCTAGCTACAGGGATAAATGACTCGTCAAAGTCAATCCCTTCCTTTTGTTTGTATCATTGAACTACTAGCCTAACATTGTTTCTCATAACTATTCCATCTTTATTTAGTTTTTTCCTAAAACCCATCTAGTTCTAATAACAGATTGATTATCTGGTCTGGGAATTAGATGCTAGACTTTATTTCTTTCAAATTGGTTTAATTCTTCTTGAATAGCATTGATCCAATCTGGATCAAGCAATGTTTCAATCACTTTCTTAGGCTCGATTTGAGAAATAAAAGTAGAGTTTGCAAATTAATTCATTGGTTAGTTTCTGGTCATAAGAGATGCATATGGATTTCCTATGATTAATTCTGGTGGATGATTTATGTTCCATCTAAAGTTCGGTCCCAGAGGATCATTCGTCTGATCAATTGTTCCAGTAACATGCAGACTGTCAGCTGCCTACTGACTTTTAGTCTAGCTGTCTGGTTGAACTTCAACTAGGTCAGCTGGTTGATCAAATGGATTATTTATGTTGACCTGAACTTCATTGTCACTATCGGATTGAAGATTAGTTGCTTCTAATCTGTTAAAAACTTCATTAATTTTGTTAGAGTTATTTTCAACAGATTCATATACAACATGGGTTGATTCTTCAATAGTTAAAGTTTATTTATTAAAAACTCTATAAGCTTAGTTAACTAAAGAAAAACCTAGCATAACGCCAACATCTGCTTTAGCATCAAAAGCAGTTAAATGATTTTTTTCAATATTTTGAATAAAACATTTACAGCTAAATATCCTAAAATATGATATTTTAGAAACTTTGCCATAGAAAAATTCATAAGGTGTTTTATTAAATCGTTTATTAATCATAATCTGTTTAGAGTATAACATGATGTATTAATGTCTTCTGCCCAAAGTTTTTGAGACACACCAGAATCAGCTAGCATTGATCTAGATACTTCTTTATTTGTTTTGTTTCTCCTTTCAGGAATACTGTTTTACTATGGAGTTTTGACACTAGACAACTCGTGTCTAATACGAGATTCCTCAAAGAAATAATATAGATTCTTGTTTGTAAATTCAGTTTCTCTGTCACTTCTAATTTTTATAATACTTGGAGATTTTTCATTTTGTAGTCTTCTAAGGATTTTAATTAAATTAACACCAGATTGATCCTTATATACTAAAAATACAACCCAAGTAAACCTAGAGTAATCATCAATTATGACCAGTGTATATCTCATTCCCCTTAAACTAGTTATTGGAATTGGACCGAACAGATCCATGTGAAATAATTCTAGACACCTATCAGATTGGATATTCATTTGTTTTTAAAAGCTGATCTAACATATTTTCCCATCTGACAATCTGGGTAGACTTTTTCTTTAATAAATTTTAGTTTAGGAATTCCAGTTACAAGATCTTTTGAACAATGTTATTAATTGTTTTAAAGTTTAGGTGATTAAGTGTTTATGCCACAATCAATTTTGATCATTTTAGCAATCATGCATACATGATCAGACGTTTTATTCTTCCAGTTCATCTTATATGAATTTCCTATTCTACTTCCTCTCAGTAGGGTGTTCCCCTATTAATCTTTAACAAGACATGCATACTTTTGAAATTCTACTTTGTACCCATTATCACACATTTGACTTATGCTAATTAAATTGTAGAACAAGTTTTCTATTAATAGCACGTTGTTAATAGTAATGTTATCGTGGACAATCTTACCCTTACCCACAATTTTACCTTTCGAGTTGTCATCGAATGTGATTTTTGGTCCAGTATATTTAGATACGTCTGTTAGCAGTCGGTTGTTGTCTGTCATGTGTCTTGAGCAACCACGGTTCAGATATCATATAGAGTCTTCTAGGTAGCTGTCCTGATTTACCTACACATATATACATTGACAGCTTTGGTACACATATTCATTTGGGTCCATAGTTAATCAATCCCCTAGGGATTCATATTTGAGTTATTTTTATGGATCTCCTATTTTGTGTTGTTAATAGTGCATATGTTTTAGACTTGACAAATTTCTTTATATCTGTTGATGATCCATTGACTTTAGAAGATGATTTTTGATAAAAACATTTCTGACTTTCTATCAGGGTTTTACTTACCAAACCGGCTGGATGCCCTATTCTTGGGCTTAAGCCAGCTTGACTTTTGCTTAGTTGGCTTAATATATTTAATTTCATCTTCCAAAGTTAAGTTATCATAACTTTTATTAATTCGAATATCAATTGAATTTCCATTGACGAAACTTATGGGATTAAATTTGTTCAACTTGTTGCTGGACTCAGCTGGATTGCCATTAATAAATTCTAGATCAGATTTGTATCTGGAAGGCTTTTGCTGCTCAATCAGCTACTTAACAACATTTTCAGACTTTATCCAAGAACTAACCACATAGTTTAATATTTGATTTTCAGCAGATAAAGTCTAAATTGTTTCTTTGAGCTTCTCATTCTCAACTAAGAGATCATTTAATTTTTTTTTCAAAGCTTTTGGTTCATTGTTTTGATTTGAAAAGCTTGTACTGTCAGATTTGTTTTTCAAGTTTATTTCGTTAAAAAGTCTTACAATTTCTTATACTCAATGATCATGTCATTAAGTGTAGTAGTTAGATCATCTCTTGTGAATTCGTTAAAGGTGAAATTAAATACCTCGATGTTGTCTTCCATGAAGCATTTGACGATTTCATCCTCACTTTCACTTGAGGAGCTTTCATCGGAGTGGATTTCAGCCCATTTGCTCTTACTTTCCTTAGCCAGCAGAGCTTTATATTCCTTCTTGTTCTTCTTCTTTAAAGGCTTCTTGTCATCCTTTTTGGGATTTCTACAATCAGCCTTGAAGTGACTTGGTTTGTCATAATTAAAACATCTTAAATTAGCATTATAATCATTTTTATAATTGTTTCTGTTTGAATTAGAGTTAAAATGATTCTTCCTCATGAATTTACCAAACTTCTTGACAAATAGTGATATATCATCGTCGCTGATCTGTTCAACAGACTTCGCAGCTATCACAGCAGGTGTCTCTTCAACAGTCACTAGTGCTTGTGTTATGATGGAGGTGGACGACTCCTCTTCATTCTTTGAGTTTATCTCAAACTCATAGGTCTTCAGATCGGCAAAGAGATCATACAGCTCGATCTTGTTGAGGTCCTTGAACTAATCATAACTTTGATTAGTTTGAATATAAGTTGAATTTCCCCTGACGAAACTTATGGGATTAAATTTGCTTTTTACTAGGTTCAACTTGTTGTTGGACTCAGCTGGATTGCCATTAATAAATCCTAGATCAGAATTGTATTTGGCAGACTTTTGATGCTCAATCAGCTACTTCACAGTATTTTCAGACTTCATCCAAGAACTAACCACATAGTTTAATCTTTGATTTTCAGCAGAAAAAGTCTGAATTGTTTCTTTGAGCTTCTCATTCTAAACTGAGAACTCATTTATTTTGTTTTACAAAGCTTCTGGTTCATTGTTTTGAATTGAAAAGCTTGTACTGTTAGATTTTTTTCAAGTTTATTTCGTTAAAAGAGTCTTACAATTTCTTATACTCAATGACCATGTCATTGAGTGCAGTAGTTAGATCATCTCTTATGAATTCGTTAAAGATGAAATCAAATACCTCGATATCGTCTTCCATGAAGAATTTTAAGATTTCATCCTCACTTTCACTTGAGGGGCTTTCATCGGAGTCGATTTCAGCCCATTTGCTCTTTCTTTCCTTAGCTAGCAGAGCTTTCTATTCCTTCTTGCTCTTCTTCTCGAAAGGCTTCTTGTCATCCTTTTTAGGATTTCTACAATCAGCCTTGAAGTTACTTGGTTTGTCACAATTAAAAAATCTTAAATTAGCATTATAATCATTTTATAATTGTTTCTGTTTGAATTAGAGCTAGAATGATTCTTCCTCATGAATTTGTCAAACTTCTTGACAAATAGTGACATAGCGTCGTCGCTCATCTGTTCAGCAGACTTCGTAGCTATCACAGCAGGTGGCTCTTCAGCAGTCACTAGTGCTTGTGTTGTGATGGAGGTGGACGACCCTTCTTCATTCTTTGAGTTTATCTCAAACTTTTAGGCCTTCAGATCGGCAAAGAGATCATACAGCTCGATCTTGTTGAGGTCCTTGAATTCCCTTACGGACATCGTCTTGATATCCCATTCTCAGGGAAAAGCTCTCATAACTTTGATAACAACCTCTCTTTTGCTACATATCTTTCCTAGGGTTGAGAGATATATGACTATGCTACTGAATATTTCATCGAATTCAATCATAGTCTCACCCGGACGCATCTTGATGCTGTCAAACTTCTGTGTGGAAACCATCACCTTATTTTCTTTTTTTTTGGTTGATGCCTTCATAGAGTTGAGTCAGCTTCTCCCAAATTTGTTTGGCAGTGGAACATTACTTGATCTTGCTGAATATATTCTTGTCCAAAGTTTTGTAGAGAATATCTTTGGCCACATTATCAAGGTTGGCCCTCCTCTTGTCTTCAGCAGTCCACTCGTATATGGGTTTCTCCTTCATCTTAGGAGCACCCTCTATTGCATTTGTGATTGTGTTAACCTTTAATATCTTCATGGGAACATCAATGATGAAATACTACATATCATCATCTTGTGCAGCTAGATGTGCTTGCATTCTGATCTTCCAGTCATCATAATCTTCCTTTGAGAGCATTGTGATATTTTTTAGATAAGACATGATTATGATATCTACAGTAGCTTGAGAATAGAAAACCTCGCTCTGATACTACTTGTTAGGATCTAATACAATAATAGAAGGGGGTGAATATTGTTGTACTAATTTTTACTTTAAATGCGATTTTAATCCTGTTAAGAACTGAAAATCTATTTTTATTCTTTAACAAATCTTAGCAAGCCCTTGAACGGTTTCAAGTGCGGAAAATACTTGCGGTATTTGAAGTGGCAGATATAACGTTGAATGAAATAGTAAACAAACAACACAAGATTTTATGGATGTTCGGAGAAAAAACTCTTACGTCACCCCTTCTTTTATTTCTAGAAAGATTCCACTAGAAGACTTTGATTTGTATAGCCTCTACACAAACCCACTCAGATCACAGGTCTTAACAATTTCTTGTCTGAACTCCTAGCTATCACACTCTCTTGTTGAACATACAACGTTTTGTTCAACTTACAACAATGATCTGTTTATGCAACAATACAAATGATTATCTCTCAACATATATCCTCTCGTGTATGCTTAACATAGTAGTCTTCAAAAAGCTTAGCGAAAGATCAACAAAGAACTAGAGAAAATCCAGAGAAAACGCAGAGAGAAAACTAGAGAATTCGTTGTTGTCCTTTTATTCCTTTTAATATATTCTGCGTGGCAACGATCGAATCTATTATGTTGACACGTGGCAGCGGTACATTCGTCGTACGCCTGGCGTATGGGGCAGTGCGTAGGCAAATGGCATACTCGTTCGTACCAGGTAGTGCATAGGCGAATGGAATATTCGTTCGTACGTGATAGTACGTAGGCGAGTGGAATATAGTACGTTTTTGACGTATTAGGCTAACATGGAACTTGGCTGATATTGAGATCTACTGTTGGCGCAACACAACTGTTGGAACAACCCAACTATTGGCGTAACACTGTTGTTGGCACAACTCAATTGTTGGCGCAACACTAATGTTGGCTCAATTCAACTGTTGGCGCAACACTACTATTGACACAACCCAATTGTTGGCGCAACCCAACTGTTGGCACAACCTAGCTGTTGGCGCAACCCAGCTGTTGGCGCAACCCAGCTGTTGGCGCAACCCAGCTGTTAGCGTCACTCAGTTGTTGGCGCAACACAGTTGTTAGCGCAACCTAGTTGTTGGCACAACACATTTGATAGTGTATCTTCATCTCTATTGACGTCAACTCTACTGATAGCGCATCTTTAGCTTTGGTGATGATAACTCTTCTGCAAACGCTTTTTCAGCTCATTGAGTGAGACTGTTGGCAGCGCTTATTCAACTCTACTGATTTCATCTCTACTGCTCACGAGTCTCTTGTTTGAGTAAGACTGCTGCCAGCGAGTCTTTGAATTTTACTTGCGTATTAAAACATTGTTGAACTTAGTTTTATTCCTTTATTAAACACCATCATCAAAACTATGTGTATTCATTTTAATTGTCCTAAGTCCATTTTAATTAATTAAAGTGTTTTTTCATAATTTAACTTTAATTAACGATTTCCCTTTTAATCTTAATTTAACAATTTCCCCATTTTTCCCTTTTTAACTTAATCTAACAATTTAAAATTGAGATTTTTCTGTCTACGTATCTTGGGCTCCTTCTAAGGGTTAAAGCTAGCTCCAAAGCTTCTTGGGACTCAATCATCAGTAAAATAGAGAGGAAGCTTCCCATTTAGAAAATTAAGATGATTTATAAGGAAGATTGTTTAGTCCTTATCAAGAGCGCTCTTTCTTCAATGTCAACTTATATGATGTCTTTTTTTGTCATCTCAAAGTGTGTGGCCGTTAAGTTGGAGAGAATTATTTGTAATTCTTGTGGGGATCGTCTGATCCCTCATTTTCTTATTTAGTGAGTTGGGATAAAGTTAAATTGATAAAAGAGTATGGGGGACTGGAAATCTGCGATCTAGTTTCTTTTAATAAAGCCTTATTATCCAAATGGTGTAGTAGATTTGCATCTGAGCAAGAGAGTATTTGGGCCAAATTGATTAAATATAAATATGGTCAGGATAAGTCTGGTTGGTTCACCAAGAATTCTTCTAGACTCGTGGGATGAAACATTTGGAGTGGTATTTATGCCATGTGGAAAATTTATCAAGAGCATTCAATTTATTTTGTGGGTGATGGAAGTTCAATTAGTTTTGGTGACGAAAACTTGGTGTGGTGGTAAATTTTTTACGAAGGTTTTCCCCAAGCTTGCTTTTATTGCTATTTGTGGAGATGCATCGGTCAAGATATGTTTGACATTCGGTCTAGTGGTTTTTCATACCGTGTCAGGTATAGAAGAAGATTGAATAGTGAATAAAATATGTCCAATGATAGACTGTTCATGGTTAGAAATAAGGAGTTAAACACGTCTTCTCATAATTATATGCGGTGGCGTGATGTAAATAATTTTCATGTGGGATATTGTTACACTTTGGTCAATAATGTTAGCCCAATTGATCTGTGTTGGAAAATTTATGGGAGTCTAAGATGCCTACCAATATCTCCTTTTTTGGTTGGAGTGTTATTCAAGGAGGAATTCTCATTGACGATCGATGTATGAAAAAAGTATGATTATTGTGAGTCGTTATCGTATGTGTTACAAAGAAGTTGAGACATCTTTTCATCTATTTTTACATTGTCACGTTGTTGCAAGTATATGAAGTTTTTTGCGAAATTTGACTGGAATACATTGGGTTATGCCGAAAACTGTTAGTGGATATTGGGAGGCATGGATTGGGGCGACTAAAAATGTGAGACTTAGAAGATGGATCTCTCTCCCTATAATTTTATGGTGGACTATCTGGTTGGAAAGAAATCGAATAACTTTTAACAGTGAAAGTAGGTCGTTAAGGATTATTCAAAATACCATTATCATGACGATGTCGGAGATTAAATCCAGAAAACCTGTGAATTCGTGTGGAGATCTTATTGCACTTCTTGAAGATCTTCGAGTTAATTAGTTATTTTAATATTGTATTCGATTTTTACATAACTTTTTTCATGTTATGCTTTTATCGTTGTGCCTAAACAATTTTTTTAAATCGACCATTTTCAAAAAAAAAAAGTAATGATAGAGATAGCGACGTTGGGGGTAGTTACTATACAGCCACCCAGCAACCACGTGGAAAAATTAAGTCACGATGGAAGAAAAATTAACATGTAATAAGTTAAATCTAGAAAATTAGAGCGAGAAAGTTAGAAAGATAAAACTATGTTTAGGACACATGTTCAAGCGAACAAACCGAAGTCCGTTCTATACTATAAACGAATCTGCAAAAAGAAGGCAAAAACTTGACGAACGATTTTTAACAGAGAAATCGTAGATGTCGAATAAAGAACCTTCAACGCCACCCCCAACAAAGATCATTTTCGTGAGAAGATTGTAACGGAGAAGATTCGTGTTAGGGTTGAAAATTTTTAATTTGTTTAAACTATTAAACTAAACTTACATAAACGTTAATTATTAATTAACCCATTAATTAACCATCTCTCTAAACTATTAATTAACCTATTACTTAATTATTCTCTCTCACCCAACTAATTAAAATATATTATATAAATATTAAAATAAAATAATACATAAATCTTTTTTTTACTTAAATTTATAAATATAATATATATAATTAAAACAAAACATACTAAATTAAATAAATATTATAAACTAAAATAAAATACTATACACTAAAATAGACTACATTACATAAACGTTAAAATAAAATGCATATTTTATCTTTTTAATTCAATTTTATTTCTACAACTTTAGTCTTATCTTTTTAATGACTTGTCCATCCAACTTTTGAGTTAAGATAATTCATATCAACTTTTGTAGTGATTTATCAATTTAATATTATGTTTATAGTGACTTGTTAATCAAACTATTGAGTTGATAATTCATATCAACTTTTAAGTTGATTTTTCAATTCGATTTTTTAATTTTATATTTGAAGTGTATGGTCAATCCAATTTTTGAGTTGACAATTCATATCAACTTTTATAGTGATTTGTCAATTCAACTTTTATCAATCTTATCTTTATAGTGATTTATCAATTCAACTTTTGAGTTGATAATTCATATCAACTTTTAAGTGTATTGTCAATTTAAATAATTAATGTCAGTGCTAAATTTCAAGGTTAGATTTTTTAAGTTATGTCAGTTTGAGTTTTATGTATTTATAATTTATTTTTAATACTTTTTTTATTTGTGACAGATGGATAGTCCTCTCAACAAAATTGAAAGATCAAATGTAATATACAACTTAAGTGATGTTGATGCTTATTACAACTTAAGTGATGTTGATGCTGATCAAAATCATGAAAATGAGTTACAAAGTGATGAATCTGAATGCGATGAAATACACAATGACGAGCAAAATGACTCAGATCATAGTACTAACAACGATGATGAACATATTCCAACTGCTCATTAGTTTGAATCTAAAGAAATTAATATTAATTCATGTAATTGTTCAAACATCGGTCCATTCGATTATAATTTATTTGAAAGTCAATTTCTTGCAGATAAACAATATGCAATAAGTGCGATAAAAAAATATCACATAAAAAGTTCTAGAAATTTTCATGTTGTGAAAAGTGATACAACACGATATAAGGCATCATGTGTTGTGAAAGATTGTCCATAGAAAATTTGAGTGATGCAATCAAATAATATGGGTTGTTTGTAACCACTAAACTACCTGCTAAACACAATTGTTTATTGATGATACTAGAACGAGATCACAAGAAACTAACGTCTAAAATGATTGCACACGTAATAAACTACAAGTAAGTATATTGAATAGTTTATATTACTTATAAATTTATTCATTTTATGTCATATAATAAATTATTTTCCTATATTTACGCTAGCTTATAAAGAGTCCTTATCTCAGAGTAAATAACATTCGAAATCAAATTACATATATGTACAACTATCATGTTAGTTACAAGAAAGCATGAATCGGAAAGCAAAAGGCAATATCAGATGTTTATGGTGATTGGATGACTTCTTAAGTTAAACTTCCTATATTTTTTAACACTTTGATATATTTTAATCCAGGCACAGTTGCTTTCATTGATGAAGAAGTTCATGGTATAAAACCCAACGTGTGCAAACGTATTTGGTGGGCATTTAAACCAATGATTACGG
The DNA here is from genome assembly GCF_907164915.1 of Impatiens glandulifera. Taxonomy (NCBI): domain Eukaryota; kingdom Viridiplantae; phylum Streptophyta; class Magnoliopsida; order Ericales; family Balsaminaceae; genus Impatiens; species Impatiens glandulifera. The sequence goes on along the minus strand of NC_061863.1, from coordinate 20,656,553 downwards.
ATGGTACCTGTTATTAGCATCGATGGTACTTTTCTAAAAGGAAAATACAACGGAAAATTATTGATTGCAATGGGTTCTGATTCAAATAAACAATATCTCATTGCATACACCTTAGTTCATGAAAAGACAACCGTCAATTGGTCCTGATTTCTATATCATCTCGACTATATGTTTGTCAAAATAGAAAGGGTGTATGCATTACTTCTGACTAACATGTAGAATTATTGAACCCATGAAAATTGTAGAAAATGACTTCACCCGTGAGTGGGGTATACATAGATTTTGTTTGTTGTATTTACATAATAATTTTTGTTTAGCTTTTCCAGTCACACATTTGAAGATGCTCTGTTGGAAGGCCGGAAATATTTCTCATGTACGAAAATTTGAAGAAGCAATGATGCAAATTAAGAAAACTAATCCTGATGCCGAAATATGGTTACGAAAGATTTCACTAGAAATGTGTACTATGTCTCATGTTGGAGGTTATTGTTATGGACAAGCGACAACAAATATGATTAAAATTTTCAACGGACTCTTACGCTCGACTAGATTTCTACCATTCAAAGAAATGATAGATTATACATATTATTGATCTGTGAAATTATTCGCACAAATTCAGACAAATTGAGACGATTATTGACATTAAAAATAGTCAAACTTATTGTCAATTAATGTCAAGAGAATTATTTTAAACTGTTGAGAAAAAAACATCACCACACAAGATTATTTCATACGAACAAAGAGTCTTCAAAATTATTACTACATAATATAGAACCATAAATGAGTATTGAAAGGTGGTAACAATCATATTGTGAATTTATATACATGTTGTTGCTCTTGTGAAATATTGGAAGGTGGTAACAAACATATTGTGAATTTATATACATGTTGTTGCTCTTGTGAAAAATTAAGTCGATAGGTTGTTTCCATGTAATATATTTTATTTTAATTTATAATAGTTATTTAAATTATTTAATTTAATAAATTTAATTTTAATTATATATTATATTTATAAATTTAAGTAAAAATAAAATATATATATTTTATTTTAATATATATAGAATATATTTTAGACTGAAAATTAATAAATGAGTTAATTAATAATTAAGAGAATTAATTAATAGTTTAGTTGAAAAGGGGGTTAATTATTATGTTTGAGAAAGAATTGGATAGGTTGGAAGAAAGGAATAGAAGGTAAGAAAGTTTGTTCAAAACATGGAAAGAGTTCGCTCAAAGAGAGCAAAACAAGTGGCAGTGGAGCCAGAGAATAATTTAATAATTGTCTGTCCTCCATGTTATAAAATGCAGATACTGTCCAACATATACATAATAATAGTATAATACATTCCAATACTAATAATAATAAAGATTCATATTCCTATATTATAAAATAATAATAAAGTCTCTCCAAGACTTTGTTTTGTAGATTAAAATCTACCAAAAATAAGTGCCCTTATTTATGATAAGGATTTAAAATACTAAGATATTTTACTTATAACTATCTAAATACCCATTTTATTTTTCAAATCCCAAATTAAACAAACAAATTTCAGCCCATTTCAAAATAGTTTTCCAATTCTACTCCTCCTCAACAAAATGTGTAAAATGAGCTCCAGATGATCCTAATTCCTACCAACAAACAGTTAAATCAAACTCTAAACACAACTAATCGGGTCTTAGAGATAGAATTGGTTATTTATCATCATCTGCATTTACTTCCCTGTTGTTGTGTTTTTCAATATCTGCAAAAAAAAGAAAGAAAAAGGGCATTTAAATCTCCAAATCAATATATCTATATCATAATAATGTGGACATACTTGTCTAAGCATCTGGTTCTCATTCTGTAAAGTGGACAATCTCTCTTCCACTTCTGAGTTCTTTTTCTCCAATTCTTTAACCCTACCCTCTAACTCAGTTACATATGCCTTCTTCCTTTCCCTTGCTTGTTGAGCAGACACTCTATTTCTCAGCAATCTTTTCATGTTTCCAAAACTTATCAGATCATTCATTATTATTGTTTACAAAACACCTACAATTTTCCAATTAATTCTTACCTCTTCAGTCTTTTGTTCTCTTTTTCAGCCGGACTTCTTCCCCTCTTTCTCCCTCCTCCTTCAGACGTTGACTGCCTTCTATCTCGACCGGCTTCACCCCCACCACCGGATCCAGACGTTCCGGCAACTTCTCCTCCCATCTCCGGCACTCTTCTAATCTCTTCATCGCTCTCCAGCCCTTCAACAGTAATAACACAACCAAATGCATACATTAAAGAACAATCTACATACCCATGTCGATCTCTATTAAAATTACCTTCTTTGATTTGAAGGGCGGAGCTAGAAGATCTGTCACTGCTCGAAGGTAACGAGCTTGCAACAATGGAACTCGTTGCTTGTTCTGGCATTTCAAGAAAACCAGAGAGAAAGAAAGATTAGAAAGGAAAGAGAAGACGATGTATAGGATATTAATTTGTATGTCTAGCTAGTAGCTAAAGCTTTTAGAGCGAGAAAAGAGCGGGATACAAATGAAAGTCATAGTTGGTACGAACAGAAACTGTGCAGGCGGACATGGGCATTTAGAACCAGACGATTGAGACTAATCCGACAGATGTAAGATGAGAATCGTGGAGTTTTTTAGGCCATGACCAGTTTCAGTCTATCAAAGGCTGTGGAGTGAGAATCGTGGATGAACATGGAACCTTTAATGGAAAACTCATCCTACGGTCGTTGTCTTAATGAGAAAAAATGCATTGAATGTGGTCTTAAATGCATGCTTTATAAAAATTCCTCGATTTCCGGAAACTAGGAGAACTACTCAATTGAGCTGGTTTAATATTGGTTTTCTTTTTATCAATTGGTTTTTTAAGATTTTAGATTTGCTCTCTTCTGATTTGGCCATTTAAATAATGTTTTGTAACGATTTTGATATTTTAATATATAATAATAAATAATAAATAATAATTTAAAATAAATTATATTTTAGTTTTTTTTTAATGAATTAAGTGATACAATGAAAACTCTTATATTTTTATCGTATTCTTTTTTTTATATTTTTTCTCATTTATTCATAATTATTCTTTCATTTTTATTATTTCTCTCACATATTCACAAGTACTCTTCTTTCTTCACAATTTATCTTACTTATTTAAAACATTATTCCCTCTTTTATTATTTAATTTAATTTTTTTCATATAATTTCATTCGAGAATTAGTAAACTCAAGTTAGTCACTCATTTCTTTCGTTGAGTAAATATATAAGTTTGATATTTTTCGTTTTAAATATAAATTTTGATTTGAGTTCGAGCTAGAGTTTAAAATTTAATTTTAGTTCAAGATTTTTGAGACAAGTCAAGCTTTTAGGTAAATAATCGAGTAGAGCTCGAACTCTAATTTATAAATTCATTCGAGCTCAAGTTCGAGTGGAGCTAATATATAATTAATCGAGTCGAACTCGAACTCCAGCTAGTTTGAGCTCAACTCGGCTCATTTGCAGCCATATGTTGGAGACGGAGAATGATGTAATATATTTTGATTATGGTTATTCAAATAACCATAATCGAATAAGGCCATTATTTTCTAAAAACTATTTTAAACATATAATTATTATTTTAATCATTAAATTATTAATTTCATTAATTAAAATAATTCTATTTTTATTAAATTTTAAAATATATTTCAGTAATAAAAATAATTAAAATTTTAAATATCATATTTTATTATAAAAGAAGTTTTTTCTTTGGACAAAAAAACACAAACATTAAACAAGCTCTATGATCGTTTGATATTGGTTATTTTGAAAATTTTATTCTAATTGGTTAATTATATAAATGTTATTTAGTATTTAAACATAAAATTTATAAAAATAAATATATTTTAGTATTTTAGTGAATGAATGAAGTAAAGAAGGTTAGGAGAAAGAATATGAGAGAAAATGACACAACATCATGTTATTGGTTAAAAAAAGAAAAAAGAGTAAGAAAAGATAAGAACATTTTTTTTTCAGCCAACTAAATTGCGTTAAATCATTTTTTTCTTCACATTTCATTTTTCAAATTACCTCTCCAATCATTTCTCATATATAAACAATATCAAATATCTCTGCAATCCTTTATTTATGTTTTTTAATAAAAGATTTTTTTATTGTTTTAAAGAAGTTGTTTTTAGCTCCAATGATATAGAGTAACAATACTATAATCCTGAAAAAATTTTGTCCCAAAAAAAGCTCGAAGTTCGAGTAATTTTAACATCGATTTGTGTGTCACACATTTTTTTTATTAAAATAAAACATCATTTTAAAAGGTTTATAAAAACGAGTCCTAACAGTTTGAAATTAATTATAATAATTATATTTTGATCAAATTTCAAATAATATTTTAGATTTGAAATAATTAAATAAAAATTTGATTAAAGAAATCTTTATTTAAATTAATTTAAAATAATTAATTTAAAAGATTATTTATTTGATAAAGAGTCACCAATTGATTTTTAGTTTAAAATCAATAAAAAAAAATATAGGTATATAAATATATTTTTAACTAGAGCTTCGTTTTGGTTCATAAAGTCTCGAGAAATGACTTTCGTGTTACATCCTTCGTACCTGTTTTAAAACGATCTCTACTTTATAAAATTTTGGCTTTTGAAAATTAGTTTTATAACGTTTATTTTAACCAATCATTCTTTTAGTCCTAAACATGCACATGTTTTTGCGTATTTAAAATTGTAACAATAATATTTAAATACTAGTACATGTAGCTGATCATGATGTCTAGAGATGAATGTACCTAATGAACATCAATTTTAAAGGCATTAGGGTTTAAAATAAATCACAAACGAGCCTTTATCAAAATACTGTTTAGGAAAATATTCTAAAGCAAATTTTGAAATCATTTTCTATTTTTTTGGATTTTTAGAAAATGGTTTGATATCCCAAAATTACAAAAATAACTTTATAATTTTGAAAATAGAACCAAACAAGCCCTATAATTGGTTCTCTCGGTCCTAGGTGTGATATTTGTTGGTCGGGGCTATTACCCTTGGTCCTAGGTTGGAACACCCTAAGTTGGGGTTTGAGGATTCTCGGTCGAGGTGTTAAATTCCTCAGACAGGTGATGATGTCCTCAGTCGAGGTGTTGAAGTCCTTGGTCAAGGTTCGAAAATTCTCGGTCGGGTGTGAGAATTCTCTTTTCTAGGCTAGCCTTGGGCTAATTTTGTCGGTCCTAAGTGCGAAGAACACTAACTACAAGGTTAGCTTAAGGCTAGTTTTCATGGTCTTGGGTGCTGAAGAACACACGATCTTGCTTAAACCCGGGCTAAGTTTCTCGATCCTCAAGAACATCAAAACTGCATATTTTGATGTTTTTATTTGAGGCATAGATCAATTAATCCAAGTGCATGGGAAGCTTTCAATCATTCTCAAGATCATTTATAATGTTTCTTCGATGTATCAATCGATCGGAAAGAGGTTCCATTTAAACCAAACAATTTTGGTACAAAAATGGGTTTTTGATTTTTGGACTTTGATGAAGTGTAAGAAGCTTGTAAATAGCCTCCTTATGCTTCATAAGTTTGAATGAAACCAAAACATGAACAATAACTATTCATTTTAACCAATTCAAGAACTTGAATTTTTATTTTTTTATAAAAAAATTAGTTTTTGATCAAACATGATCGAGATAGATTGAAACTGGTCTAAATAGGTTCTCAACATCATAATAAACATGTGGGAAAGCTTTCTAGACTTCTATTCTTGAGTAATAACTCAAGAAATGAAAACCCGATTTTGAATTGAGTTTTTTTTCACATGCTGATGAATTATATGAGAATAATTCTATTGGGGATTCATACTGTGACGATATGCATGTTCATAATAGAAATGATAAGATTGAATTGATAGGAAAAGATAGTACTGCATATAGAAATAATAGGACTTTAATTCCAGAAAATTATGTTGTTATTGGACTTGCTGCACAGAATGGACCGTTAGGGTCGCTGGTTGGTACCCTAGACCTGACCGGTCATTCTGTTGGGAAATTGGATTTGAAATATTGTCTTGCTGAAATTGATAACAATCGGATCGCTTGTGCTGAAAATTCAGTCTCAATGCTGGAGATAATCTGTCAAAAAGGCTCTAAGGTAATGCAAGAAAATGACATACATTGTACATGTTTATTGGGTCCTATTGAAAACTCAAAATTGGGGTCTGTTACTGAATCGGGTGAAAACATTATGCTGAGATTTATGTCTGTTTTGAATGATCCTACTGAAGTTGGTACTGGGGTTTCTATTGAAGTAAGTATGAAAGGGCTGAATAAGACTTCTAGTCGAGAATTAATAGGTTCAAAGAATATTACAAGGTCGGAGTCAGTTTCAGAAGCATGAAAATATGATAGTTTGGGTAATTCAAGTGTAGAGAAAGATCAGAAAACAAATTTTACCGGTTCTACTAGAGAGGATGTTGAACGGGGCAAAATGGTTCATTTTAATTGTCTCTACAGGGTTGGAGATATATGCTACTCAAAGTCCATTAGGTCCAAAGAATGATATAATTTCAGAGACTTGTTCTGCAATGGGAAATCTTGCAAATCTAAAATTCTCGGGTTCCATTAATGATCAGAATGTTAAGTCTACCTGTCTTGCTAAGGATCAAATGGAAAGTCACATATCCAGACTATGTACTAGGCTTGAAAAGGTTGGACATAAGACACTAAATGCGCCCAAGATTCTGAAACTAAGGCTAAAATTGCAGGATCTTCTAAACAGCCTGCACATCTAGCTGAAACTATTAAAGGACATAGTCTAACAGAATTGGGAAACACTAAAGAAATTGGATCTGAGTTGGAGCTATTCATGGAAATAAATTCAGCTAAATCAGAAAAGCCTAATAATACAGATCTAAAGGATGATGAACTGAACTTGATTGGTATAGCCAATGATGAAAGCTTGACTAGATATTATATTGATTCGTTGATTGATGTCATCATGAATGACAATTTGTTTGAAAATCTGGGTCTGGGTATGGATCTCATGGAAGCTACAAATAAGTTGGGTTAGAATATAAGTCAGGGTATAAGAGATGAAGAATGTATGAAATTGGAAGAATTAGCCAACGGTTTTCGCTTGGCCGGGTCTGATGAGGGGTTAGCCAACGGTTTTCGCTTGGCCGGGTCTAATATGGGGTTAGCCAACGGTTTTTGCTTGGCTGGGTCTGAAAAAGATAATTTGATTGCTAAAAAGTTGGGTCTAACAAGGGTGGATAACATGAATATTCAAGTCATTGATCCTGAACACGCCGGTCTTGGACACACTAAAACTACTCATGGCATTGGTCTTATCTCTTCAAATGTCGGTCCTAGCTCTTCAAATGCCGGTCCTAGCTGTTCAAACGCCGGTCATAGCTCTTCAAATGCTGGTCCTAGCTCTTTTAATGCCGGTCTTAGCTCTTCTAATGCCGATCCTATCTCTTTAAATGCCGGTCCTGACATCACATATCCACCTTCTACCGGTCCTAATCGCCAAGATAATAAATCTACTATCAAAGCTATGAGCCACCAGTCAAATCAACAGAACCAAAGCATAGATTTTGATTTGGAATCAGACGATAGTGTTGGGTCAAATTATTTTGACTAAGTGTTGAAATAATTTATCCCCTGATATTTTGATGATGAAATAATTTATAAGTTTCAATACAGGTGTATTGAGACAACATGTCTCTAGATTTGGATCTAATGAGGGCCATTAGACCGATTTTGATTTTCATTCGCATTGAATCAGACGTGAGTCTAATAGAATCAGACGTGAGTCTAATAGAATTAGACGTATAGTCTAACTCATCGGAGTTAGACGTGTAAGTCTAATAGATGTGTAAAGAATTAGACGGGTAGTCTAATGAATACACGGAATTAGACATGAGTCTAATAGAATTAGACTTACAGTCTAACTCATCGGAGTTAGACGTGTAAGTCTAATAGGCGTAAAGAATTAGACGGGTAGTATAATGAATACGCGGAATTAGACGCAAGTCTAATAGAATTAGACGTACAATCTAACTCATAGGATTTAGACGTGTAAGTCTAATAGATGTAAAGAATTAGATGGATAGTCTAATGAATACACGGAATTAGACGTAAGTCTAATGGAATTAGACGTAAGTCTAATGGAATTAGACGTGAGTCTAATGGAATTAGACGTGAGTCTAATGGAATTAGACATGCAGTCTAACTCATCGGAGTTGAACGTGTAAGTCTAATATATGTAATAATTAGACGGGTTGTCTAATTAGTGAAAGTTATATGTGAGTCTAACTCCTTCAGATTAGTCTGAGGTAGAACCGGAATTAGACGTGGCAGTCTAACTTAGAGGAGTTAGACGTGCCGGTCTAATTGTTATGTAATAATTAGACGGGTTGTCTAATTAGTGAAAGTTAGACGTGAGTCTAACTCCTTCAGATTAGTCTGATGTAGAACCGCAATTAGACGTGGCAGTCTAACTTAGTGGAGTTAGACGTGTCGGTTTAATGGTTATGTAATAATTATACGGGTTGTCTAATTAGTAAAAGTTAGACGTGAGTCTAACTCCTTCAAATTAGTCTGAGGTAGAACCGGAATTAGACGTGGCAGTCTAACTCAGTGGAGTTAGACGTGTCGTTCTAATGGTTATGTAATAATTAGACGTGAGTCTAATTCTATTAGACCAGGCGGTCTAATAGACGTTTTCATTAGAAGGAGTTGACTTATTTCATTAGACTGATTTTCTCAAATCCGTCTAACTGAAATACGTCTAATGCTCTGTTCAAGTAGTACGCTTGAATCTAGCATTTCTCCTACCCACGTGCTGTAACTGTACCCTACTCCTGCTCCACTTTCCAGTGAAGATTAGTACAACAGTTATATGCATCCAATCAAGGAATGCCACGTAAGAGAATTTTCTTCACATTACCCGTTTTGCAGGTACATCCCTGATGGAATATTCGGCGCACTACCAGTTCGGTACGGCCACGATCCTTGTGCTCAGAACCTGCTGTGTACAATGGAGGCTTTCCAATGGAAAAGCGCCACGTATCATTCTTGAAGATTCGACCGTTAGTCCCTGCTCAATATTTAATCAATCCTAAGGACAATGGACGAAGTATCGGTGTTTCAACCAATCTTACGAACAAGCATTCTGATTTTGCAGAGAGAGACTACTCAATCATCTTGCTTACTGAACTTATTCCGTGAAGCTTCTTTCTAATTGTACTGTGTGTGAATCGAGAGAGAGAGCTAGAATCAAAATACCATTAGCTGAGTGATATTCTTCATCTTCTTGTAATTGAACAGAGAGTGTTCTATTCAATAGTGAGCTAAGTGTGTGTGTAAAGTGTATTTGATTCTCATCATATAGTGAATCCTTCCGGTGGTTGGAAGAAGGGGTGACGTAGGAGAGTTTCTCCGAACATCCATAAACAAACTGCTATGTTCTTCATTTCTGTCATCTTTTCATATTTCATCTTGTGCTTCAAACCCAAGTAAACAATTCCGCCTTTAATTTGTTTCAAGTGTTTACACAAGTTTGCGTAGAATAGAAAGAGATATTAATCCCTAACAGGATTTCTATCAAATTGTTTTTCATAAGCCTTCATCATTAGCCAGACCCCCGTCTCTATTGATAAAGCCAATCCTATCAGATAGCACTGACTATGATGAAACAATAATATGCGACCTCGAATATCATAAGTCCATGAAAAAGATGTCGGCAACAAAGATCAAACCAAAAGTAAAGAGACATAATTCTTCCAAAACAAGTGCTGATATTGAAAAGATCGAATAATTCTAAAACAGCTAAGAATTGTAAAAATAGATCGAAAATCGAAAAAATGAAAAAAAATGAAGGCAAATAACTCAAGTTCTAAGAAGAATACTGAAATAAATCCCAAGGAAACCGTGACACCCGAAGCTAACCCTGAGTTATTGAACCTGGGTGCGTTTTCTCCACTCGTTAATCTGGATCCTGAAATGCCAATTGACAACATTCAAAAGAGGAAAACTGATACACAAGAGAAGAGCATTGAAGGGGATATTCTAAAGAAGATTGGAACAATTGAAGGCAACGGTTTTATGGGAAATACAATGGTTAGATCGGCCGAAAAGAACAAACAAGTCAGGAAAGATAGCATCCCTGAAATAGTCATCTCCTCAGCTCCTACTACTACTGCAATTCTTGGCAAAGAAAATACTCAGGCTAATAACAAGGATCCTACTGTTGGTCCAACATGGTCAATGAGGAAAAACGAAATAGCAAATTTAGCTGGACTGAGAAACTAGATGAAGAAGCTATTTTTCCAAATTAATAAACAAGAGATTACAATACCCCAGGAAAGAAATGATCAATTGAATGCTCAGTTCAACAGTCACTATCTAAAGAATTGAAATTTTTTCAACAAAGACCAATATGATGAAGTGATCAAGTGGACGGTTGGCGCCATGAAGGAAATTTCAAAATGTAACAAAACAAATGTGTACACAATCATGAGCAACCCAAACAAAACTGGAAAGAAAGAAAGGCGTGGAATGGAAATTCCATGAGCGATCCAGAAAAGGGAAAATTCTAGATAAACACCTTATTCCCAAAGGTAATTACACTTGATCATCCGCACCGGTTTGAGTTCCCACCAGAAATTGAAGAAAAATGCGTAAAGGCATGGGAGTTTGTTATAGTTGGTCATTTTATGAGCATCATGAAGGCACCATTTGCTGAGGCTAAAAGAAGGTTGATGGGTTAATGGGAATCCTCTAGTCTGGAGAGGATCACAATCAATGATCACGGATTCTACTTTCTATCCTTCAGGAATGGAAGCAAAATAAAGTCAATCATAGAGAGCGAGTGTACTTTTATCAGGGGAAAAAGATTCAAGTTGTACAAGTGGAGAAAGAAACTTAATACTAATCATAGACCGCCTGAACTTGAACAAATCTGGGTGAATCTCAAGAATGTTCCACCACATCTGTGCAACCCAATGGGCCTGGCCTATATTTTAATCATTATAGGAAAACCACTTATGTTTGACCCAACAATTGAAGGCTACGAACGTGCATTTGTGGCCAGAGTTAGTGTCGAAATCCATCCAAGTAGCTCTCTTCCAATCAAGCTTGAATTTAAAGATAGACTGGGAAATTTATTTGACATTGGAGTACAATACGAATGGAAACCAAATCGATGTATATTGTGTAGCACTTTCACACACGCTACGAATAAATGTCCATTCAATAATAATCTAAAATCGAAGGCCAATAACAACACTCAAGTAGGCGATATCAATGACACTAACCAGGCCCAGGTTGAGAGAAATGTAAACAGGTCTAAACTTAACAGCAATGAACGCACTAAGGATGATAAGATGGGCAACCAAAAGCAAGAACAGATAAGGGTAAGGAAGAAGATAGGAAAAAGAATGAAGTGGGTAAGGGTACAAGCTGGCCCTACTAACGTTGATCATATTGGTCAAGTTCAGGGCACCGGTCCTAGGGATTCTGTTTTCTCAACAATAGGTCCTATTCAAAACGTCGGTCCTAGTCAGGGTATCGGTCCTGATAAATCTGGACATAGACACACCGGTCCTAGAGCTTCTCATAAAGCTACTGTTCCTAGCCATATTGACCATATTAAGCCTGGTCCTGGACTTACTGATCATGAAACTACTCAAGCTACCAGACTTGCTATTACCGGTCTTGATGAAAAATGTGCAACCATTGCTGATCCCGGCTATATTGGTCATGATACTGGCACAAGTCCTATTATTGTGGATGATACTATTGTTGGTCCTAACTCCACCGATCCTAATACTGTTCAAAGAACTGGTCTTGATGTAACTACATGTCCTTGTTCTAAAGTTTCTAGAATTCAAAGATCTATGGGACGGGGAATACTTGGCCCATATGAAATAAGTAAAATTGGGTTTGAAGACACTCCAATAGGCCGTGAGTCCACTCTTCATAGTTCTAGGAATGCAAGCAGGAATCGAAAAAACAATGTCATCAAAATTCAAAATGACCTGATCCTTGGGCTTAGAGCCACCTTTCGAGATGATGAACAGGAGAATCTTGGAACAAGTAATAAAGAAGCTCTTTAGAATGGACTGGGAAATCTTGGGTTTTGTGAAATCAAAAGATCAATTGCAGAAGAAGACAATTTGGTCTTGAATAAGGCAGTGAGCCTTAGTTCTGAAGTAGGGCGAATTAAAATCGATAACAGACATGAATCTAGTAGTGAAGAGGTTCAAAGTCAGAAAAGACCTACTAAAGCAAAACAACATGAAAATCGAAGACAAAGAAGAAAGATGAGATCTACATGAGACAACCCTCACTCAATGGCAATAGTATTCCATGTAATCAGACTGTAGCCATTGAGGATAGCGAGGCAAGTGATGCTTATGATTTCTCTAATAAAGAGGTCCAGGACAGTCTGGAAAGTCAGGAACCCTACACTTATATTCATTCTTGAATATAGTGACATGGAAAGTAAGGGGACTCAATTACCCTATAAAATGCAAAGAAGTTAGGAGGATCATTGAGAATAAGAATATCACTATTATGGGTATTCTTGAGACAAAAGTCAAAAATCAGAACGTTTAGAAGGTTAGCAAACTGTGTATTGATAGTAGCTGGGAAATCATTCACAACTCAAATGACAAAACGGGCAGAATCTGGGTTATTTGGGATAACAAAGTTGTTGAGATCAGGGCTCTCTTTTCGAATGATCAAGCAATCCTGGTGGAGGTCAATGACAGAATCACAAGAATCGTGTTTAATCTTGCTATTGTCTATGGTAGCAACTCAAGCACTGACAGAAGACTCCTCTGGAATTGTCTCAGAAACTGGATCGATATTGATAAATCTTGGGCTGTCCTTGGTGATTACAACGTAACCAGAAACGAATATGATCGTAGCCCAGAATATGAAATAACTCTGGATATGATTGACTTTAATGACTGCATCAGAGATATGGGTTGTATCGAGCCTACCAATTCTGGGAACTTCTTCACTTGGTCTTCTACGAGAGGGAATGAGCAAATTATAAAAAGTAGAATTGACAGATGTCTAGTAAATGAGAACTGGATTAACCAATTTCCGAGAAGTCAACTTCATGTTCTGAATCCGCGTATATCTGATCACTGTCCAATTAAATTGTTCTGGGAAAAGGAAGAAAGGTATAAGAGGCCCTTTAAAAATTTTAAATTTTGAATGGATAATGATAAATTCAAGGGTATTCTCGAAAGCGTATGGTCTACAGATGTTAGAGGTTCCAACATGTACAGGGTTTCTGAGAAGCTTAAGTTATTGAAGATTCATCTCCAAAGCTTTGACAAGAAGAAGTTCAGCAATATCTCCAATAGAGTTCTAGCTGCTAGAGAAGAACTGGAAGAGGTTCAGAAAAAATTATTAAGGGATGATAGTGATGAACAACTCAATGAAACAAAAAGGTATGCGCTCGAAAACTTCAGGAAGCTGAGTCTGCTTGAAGAGAATTTTGTTAGACAGAGTTGACTCTCGTTGGGTGATAAAAATACAGTTCTTCTATAGAAAATACAAGGCTAGAAACATGAGAAACAATGTGTACAGGCTGAAGAATGATGATGGTGAATATATTCAGGGTCAAAAGAGTGTACAAGATCTGGCTATTGATTTCTATAAGCAGCTTATGGGTACAAGAAAGCAGTATCAAAGTCACCTGAATACCTTGTATCAGATTATTGATAGGAAAATCTCTGTAGAAGATAGTCGCGAGTTGATAAGGGTGGTCACGAAGGTTGAGGTTAAAGAAGCTATGTTTAGTATTAATGGGAATAAAAGTCCGGGTCCTGATGGGTTTAATGCACAGTTCTTCAAAGACAATTGGTCGTTTGTGGGTAAAGATGTTACTGATGGGGTTCTGGAGTTTTTCAAAAATAGGAAGATGTTAAAGCAATGGAATATAGCGGTTCTAACCTTGATCCCGAAAACTGTGGTACCTGAGAAAGTACAAGATTTCAGACCAATTTCCTGCTGCAATGTGATTTATAAAATAATTTCAAAAATCATTTCTAAACGTTTTAAAAATGTAATAGGAAAAATAATAAATCTTAATCAATATGCATTCATCCCCGGTAGGACAATATCTCATAATATTCTTCTCATACATAGCCTATTAAAAGGCTATGGGAAAAAGAAAATATTCCAGAGAGTGGCTTTCAAAATAGATATCAAGAAAGCTTTCGACTCTATTAGATGGGAAGCCATTCGAGACTTTATGGTTGTTTCTGCTTTTCCTATGATTTTTAACGATTGGATTATGCAATGCGTTTCATCATCCTGCTTTGTAGTTAGCGTCAATGGAGTCCACGGAGGCTATTTCAAGGGTGGAAATGGGGTAAGGCAAGGGACCCCCTCTCTTCTTACCTTTTCGTAGCTATCATGGCAATCTTTGAGAGCATCTTCGCGATGTTCCGAAAGAATCGTTCATACATCTTTCACTCATTCTGTGAGGTAGAGGAGGTAACACATTTATGCTTTTCTGACGATTTGTTCATTATAGCGCAAGCAAACGTTGATTTCATTAAAACTATTAGGGTTGCACTAACGTTCTTTTTTGAGGTAACACGTTTAACTATTAATGAAAGCAAAAATGTGGCATTTTATGGAGGCGTGAAGGACGAAACAAAGTAGGACATATTCAACATCATGGGCATCAAGGAAGGCAGCTTTCCCATAGGGTACTTAGGAATTCCGTTAACTGCGAAGTAGATCGAGATCTCACACTGCAAGTCGTTGATTGAAAAGGTAAAAAATACAATATCTGGCTGGACAGCGAAAAAACTTTCTTATGCAGGGAGGATCGAACTTATCAAAACCGTGGTTATGGGCATAATTGGCTACTAGGAGTAGCAAATGGTCATTCCGAAGAAGGTAATGAAGGAACTCGACACGCTGATGAGAAACTATATATGGGGTAGTAGTGGAAGAGGAGAAAAGAAATTCAAATGAACCGCTCTCTACAAACCGAAGGAAGTGGGAGGCATTGACTTGAAGAACTGTATGGAGTGGAACAAGGATCTAACCTTCAATCATCTGTGGGCTTTGGAGCGCAATCAGGAGTCACTATGGATCAAATGGGTGCATACGAGGTTTATGAAATACGAAACCAGCATCTGGACCTGAAAAATTCACGAAGGTATGAGCTGGTCTTTGAAAAAGATTCTTAAACTAAGAAGCGATGTTGCAGATCTTTATGACATCCGACTAGGGGACGGGAAAGGCACTCTATTCTAGCACGACCCCTGGTTCGAAAACCAGCCTATCATCGACAATGAGGAGTTTCAAAATACCAGTATCAGAAGGGACTACGCAAAAGAGAAAATTAGAGACATCAAAGATGGGAATTGGAACTTGCTCTTGAGAAGAATTCCAGAAGGAAAGAGGATACTTGATCATATAAGTAACATACAACTACACGAAAGACCGGATATTCATGAATGGAAAGCTGAGGACAATGGGAAGTTGGAATTGAAGAAAATATGGGAGGTAATCCGGGAAAAAGCGTAGAAAGTAGAATGGGTTCCTCTTGTATGGTCAATGAAGATTATCCCTCGACATCAGTTCATCCTATGGCTCGCTTTCTGGGAAAGACTCAACACTCGTGATCGTATCAGCAAGTATATGAGCGTCCTGGACGCGAGCTGTCTTCTATGCATATGAAATGAAGAAACCATAGATCACCTATTCAAGAGCTTCTGTATTGCTTAGGACCTTTGGGAAAGATTCTATAAAAGCCTGGAGCTGATTAGTTTCCCGAGCGAATGGAATGAAATCAAAGAAGCAACACTACTCAAAGCCAAGGAAATAGATTTGCAACAAGCGTGTTCAAGTGCGGCTTTGGAGCAGTGGTGTATAACATTTGGCAAGAACGGAATGCAAGGGTATATGGCAGAACCCGCAGGAGCGTTGACGAGTTATGGAAAGATATTGTATCGGATTGCAGCGCCCTCGCGAAAACGTGGAGAGTAATTCCAAGCACGGAGCAGAACTGGAATATCTGCAGGAACTAGAGTTTACCGTTTTTTAAACTCACTAGAATTGAAAGCATTGTAAACAGATAATTCATTTACGTTTTTAACTTTTTATCTTTTATTTAGAATGTTACGACTTCAAAATCATTCTAGGCATGTCTAGAATGATCTCTTAAACTCGTGGTTTTTTTCCCTTTTTGGATATTTTTAAAGAAATGACGCTAAGTCGTTTTTCCAAAAAAAAAATTCAAATTTATTAATTTTTTATTTAGGTTGATTGATCTGGTTTATCTTCAACAGAAAACTTATAAATGATCATATAATCATTTTCCAATCAAGAAATCCAATAACCAGGTAGTATATGAAACTGTGAAAACTGAAATATAAAAAATTCAATATAAATTGGTAAATCGAAATAAAGGGTGATTGGAAGCTTACTGGGAGTTGGATAACACTTCTTAACTCTTAGAAAAGCTTCTTGAATGCTTGAATTCGAGCCTTAAGGCTTACATGAAAATTCCAAAAATCCATAAAATTTGAAGTTTTAATGACGATTTTTTCTAAAAGCTTAATTGAGGGTTGAAAGTGGATATCTTACCTTCGGTTTTCTCAAGGGAGAGTATTTATATCCTCATGAAGTCGGTTTGTGAAACAAGTGGATCGGATTTTGTCAAAAGTCCTCAATGATGTTTTGGTTGTTCTTGATCCAACTTGCTTGAACAGGCCATGACGAGGCTTTTGATCGTAGGTGAAATGATCACCGTGGTAGGATGATCATTTCAACTTTTAAATATGCCATTTTGGTGGATTGTCGACGGAGTTCCTTCTTTGACAAATCAAGGATGTGATTCGTTCTTATCTTGTTCATCGTCGTGAGGAAGAAGACAAACCAAGCGTGAAACGGCGTCGTTTCGGCGTAAATTCAAATGTGGGTCGCTCTATTGGCGTTTCGTCCGCGATTAGGCATTCTGTCGTGTTTCGTCTAACGATGCTAAGGCGTCCGTTTTCTAATTAAGTGTTGCACGAAAGCACTTTCCTTCCGTTGCAGCGAGCGATGTGGACGACTCATGGGTGTTAGATGATGATCCAACGCTCATCCGAAAGTTGTGGTTCCTACTACAACAATTTTTCTGAATTTCGGCCACAAATGATCATAAACAATTTTTAGTCTAAGGTTTGTTTGAAATTGAATTTTCTTTTACCTTTTTGGTTTTTGTTTTTAATTTTCAAAATATACAAAATATTTTTAATAAATATGACATATATTTTACTAATTTTTTATATATATATTTTTAATATATTTTTGGGTTTAATAAATAATTTATTTGAGATAGAATGGATACAACATTTATCATAAATTATTTATTTTAATTCCCTTTACTTTTTCTAAAATTAATTTGAGATAAAATGAGTATAACATATATCATAAATTATTTTATTTATTTTCCCGGACATTATCTTTAATTAATTAGGTTTTAGTTATCACACTAATTAATTCAATTAATTATAATGTTTTGGACTGAGTTTTAACTGTTTTGATTTTGTTTATTAAAACATAATCAAAAAAATTAATTTTAAATTTATACATTAGGTATAAAAAATTTTATTCTTACAAATACTTTTAAGTTATTTTTATTATATTAATGTTATTTTAATAATTAAATTATTTAAATATTTATCTAATTTATTAAATTCTATTTTTTCAGGCTTTTCACAAATAATTATAATTAATAGTTTGGTCATAATTTTTTTTTTATTTGTCCTTAAAATACATTACTTATCCCCTCTTTTAGTTTTTCGGTAATATAAGAAGTGAATATTAACCTAACCTTAAGTTCCTGGGTTCGAACCCGTCAGATGACAACTTCTATGCTTGATTATTTGGTTAAATATGTTTGTAGGCTACATATTTAATCTATTTCCCATTTTTTAAAAATACATCCTTCTAATTTTTTTTTATAATTAACTACAATTTATAATTATTTATTAATGTATTATTTTTTATTTTATGATATAAAAATTATAATTAGATTAAATTTATTTTTTTAAATAAAATTGTTTTATTAATGTATTATTCTTTATTTTATGATAAAGATTAAGCATTTTAATTTTAAATTAGGATAATGATTATTAAATAAATATTAAGTTATTAAAATTAAAAGTATATATTTTTAACCAAATTTACTTTTATTTGTTATATAAAAAATAGATTGGATATATATATATATATATATATATATATAACCTATTTTTTCTTCTGTTTGTTTAGTATCATATTTTAATTGTTAAATATTTATCAGGTTAATTTATAATACTATTTTAGTGGTTGATTTTCTTATTATAAAACATAATATTATTATTAGAAAAATATTATAATAAATAAAATAAAAACTACTTTATATATAAAAATATTGTTAAATTTGACAATAAAAATATTGAAATAAAAAGTTGATAAATAAAATAATTAAAAATATTAAATAAGACACACATCATATTTAATTGACCATGATATATTTATAAAATAATTAAAAGTATTTCATATTAGAAATAAAACACTAAATCGTCTCGTTAAAGATTATAGAGGATGGATTTTGATAGGATTGGCATAATCAATAGAGACGGGGTCTGACTATTGATAACGGCTTCGAAAAACGGTTTGATAGAAATATTGTTAGAAATTTAAATCACTTTCTATTCTACACAAACCCTTGCAAACTTTTGAACGATTCAAGTACGAAAACGTTTGCTCATGTTTGAAGCTAAGAACCAAAGAATGAGAAGATGACAGAATGTAAATGACACAACAGTTTATTTATGGATGTTCAGAGCAAACTCTACTACGTCACCCTTCTTCCAACCACCGGAAGGATTCACTATATGTTTCTTAGAATCAAATACAGTTGCACGATTATCTCACTGTTGAACAGAACAGACTCTGTTCAACTTACAATATGATGAAGTATATCACTCAGCTAAAACAATGCTTTGATTCTAACTCTCTATTGATAAACACACAGTAAAGCAAGAAAGCAGTTCTTGCGTATATCAGTTTGTATGTTTGCGTATGATTCTCTGAGTATCGATAGATCGATGATTCATCCGTGGTCCTTGAAGATCTTTAAATAGAGAACAGGTACCAACGGTCGAATCTTCCATAATGACACGTGGCGAGCTTCCATTGGCACTCCTCCATAGTACACAACAGACTCTGAGCACTAGGATCGTGGTCGTACCAATCTGGTAGTGCGCCAAATATTCTTCTAGGATATTCCTGTAAGAAACAAGTAGTGGGAAGAATATTTTATTATGTGGCATTAATCAATTGGTTGCAACTAACTGTCATACTAATTTTCACTAGAAAGTGGAGCAGGAGTAGCGTACAGCTAGTTGATCGTGGGTAGACGGGTGCTAGCTTTAAGCAACTACTTAAGAACGACATTAGAAGTATTTCACTTAGACGACCTCGTCTAATGAAATTAGACGCCCATGTCTAATATCAGGATCCATTAGACCACCTAGTCTAATGGGATTAGACGACACGTCTAATTACGGTTCCCTTCAGACTAATCTGAAGGAGTTAGACTGCACGTCTAACTACGGATCCATTCAAACTAATCTGAAGGAGTTAGACTGCACGTCTAACTACGTTTGTTAGACTGCACGTCTAACTACGTATCCGTTAGACTGCACTTCTAATTATGTCTGTTAGACTGCACGTCTAACTACGTCTGTTAGACTGCACATCTAACTATGTATCCATTAGACTACACGTCTAACTACGTATCCATTAGACTGCACGTCTAACTACGTCTGTTAGACTGCACGTCTAACTACGTCTGTTAGACTGTACGTCTAACTACTTATCCGTTAGACTGCACGTCTAACTACGTATCCGTTAGACTACACGTCTAACTACGTCTATTAGATTGCACGTCTAACTACGTATCTGTTAGACTTCACATCTAACTACGTCTGTTAGATTGCACGTCTAACTATGTATCCGTTAGACTGCAGGTCTAACTACGTCTGTTAGACTGCACGTCTAACTTTATGTATCTAATGACCAATCAGTCTAATGAACCTCATTAAGACTTAGTCTAATATAAAAACTGTTTTCGATACACATGCACCAAAAACGATTAGACGGCTTAAATTAAGTTTTATACACACTCATCATCAAAATTCCAATAGTCAAAATACTTTGACACTTAGTCAAAATAATTTGACCCAACAGATGTTTTTAAGAAATGAAATAACATGTAACAATTATGTTTTATTCATATATAATTAACAAAACTTAAATCTAAATATAAAGACACACATATATAGATGGGAATGAGTAACTATTTTCTTTTTAGTCGTGAACATATAATAAACATAAATTAATTGGACTTTATTAGGTTTGTGTTTGGATTTGGATTTGGGTCTAGGTCTAAACCATAGTTATTTAAGTTTTATTACCTAAATATTTACCGTATAAATATGTTTTTGTTAAGAGTTTTATAGGGTAAGACAAAATTCTAAAAAGATAAATAGTGTGAGACAAAAACTCTATATTTCTTTTTCTTCATAGTGAAATCTGGTAGCGGCTGAAATAGACGTAACTTTTTTGAGTGGATCACTATAAACCTGTGACTTATTGTGTTCTTATTTTCTTGTATTTTTATAGATCGTTTCAAGTGGGTTAGATTTCGTTACTCATATCCTAACAACTAGTATTATAGTTGTTATGCTAGATCTCAACATTTGAAATGATGACAGACGATAACAATATTGGACATGGTATTTAAAGATTCAATGGATAAAATTATGCATTATGGAGGATACAAATTGAAGATTATTCATACAAGCTACATTTTCCAATGAGAAACTAGAGAAGATGGATGAAGATGAATGGAAACTACTTGATAGACATGTTTTAGGAGTTGTTCGATTACCATTAGCCAAGATTGTTGCTCACAACGTACCAAAGGAGAAGACCACCATGAGTCTAAAGAAAACATTCTCTGGTGTGTATGAGAAACTATATACTAACAACAAGATACATTTAATGAAAAATCTCTTTAACTTAAGAATGGTTAATGGTACTTCCATCACTACTCATTTAAATGAATTTAATACAATTGTGAGTCAATTGCTATCGGTTAAGATTGATTTTTGGGATGAAGTTAGTGCCCTAATTTTTTTAGCATCTTTACCGAATAGTTGGGAACTCATGAGAGAAACAATTAGTAAATATGTTAAAAATACAAAATTGAAATTTATTGAAGTTAAAGATCGTATTTTGGTTGAAGAGGTTCATAAAATTGATTCTAGTAAAACATTCAATGGTTATGCTCTGAATGTTGAAAAAAATATATGGGAAGAGTAATGATAGAAATTTCAATCGATGTAAAATAAGATATATGTCAAGGAACAAGAGGAATTCGTCTAAGTGTGGACAAACATTTGATTGTTGGAATTGTGGTAAGTAATGTCACTTGGAGAGGAACTACAAAGCACCGAAGAGAAACGATGATGATAAACATGATACAACCAACGCAATTATAAAAACTATGACTAGCGCATTACTTATATCAGTTGATAGTCCGATATACACATGTGCTTTAGACTTGAGAGTGTCTTTCTATACCACTACCCACAAAAATTAATGGAGAACTACGTGGCTAAAAAGTATCTTAAATTTTATCTCATGAATGATGAGTCACTATATATTGTGGGCATGAGGGACATCAAATGGAAGATGACAAATGGTTATGTTTAGAAGATTAATAAAGTGACATGCATTATGGGTTTAAAAACCCCGGGAAACCCTTTTTTTCTGTTACCGTGAAAAGTTCAAGGTTCGAGAATTTCAACCTCGATTTGTATGTCAGGATTTTCTTTTAAAAAAACATTATTTAAAAGATTTTTTTAATGATTCTTTGGCAGCTTTTAAAATTAATTAATTTTGGATTCAATTTTAAATAATTTAAAGATTTACGATAATTAAATTACAATTTGATTTTTTAGAAATTCTTTAATTTAAATTAAAAACATAATTAATTTAAAATATTATTTATTTTGAAAACAGAGTCGTCAATTGTTTTTTGATCAATAAATAAAATGGCATACTATAACCCCCAAAAAACCCTTTGGTATAGGTTTTATGGAATAACTCAAGATTTGAGAATTTTAACATCGATTTGCGTATTACGAATTTTTTATAAAATAAAACATTATTTAAAATATTTTATAAATAATTCTTGACAGATTTTAAAATTAATTAAAAATAATTAATTTCGGGGTTCAATTTTAAATAATCTAAGAATTTTACGGTAATAAAATCACAGATTGATTTTTAGAAATCCTTTAGTTTAAATTAATTTAACATAATTAATTTAAAAGATTATTCATTTTGAAACAGAGTCGCCAATTTATTTTTTTTAAATCAATAAAAGTTGGCATACGTATACAAACGTATTGACTAGAGTTTTCTTTCAATTCGTAGTTTGGTAATACTCAGAAAAGAGCTTTCACGCTTCATCATCCGTATCCGTTTTAAAAATGGTATTTACTTATAAAGTTAGCTTTTGAAAATCGATTGTATAACACTTGAGTTTTAACCAATTATTCTTCCAGTCCTAGTCATGCTTCTAGGTTTTAACGTTATTTAAAATATTAAAACAACATTATTTAAATTCTTGTACATGTTGCTGATGATAACTAGGGAAAATTATACTTGAAGAACATAAGTCATTTTTAAAGGTGTTAAGGTTTACAAATAAATACCAAACAAGACTTAGTCAAAATATTTTTGAGGAAATATCCAAAAAATATTTTGAAATCATTTTTTAATTTTTCGGGATTTTTAGAAAATAGTTTGGAGTTCCAAAATTACAAAATAATTTTGGGTTTTGAAAATGAGGACCAAACAGGCCTTAGGACCAGAGTCCTAAGCCTTGGTCCGTTTTATGGGTCGGGTCTAAAAACCCTCGCTTTGTCTGGATGTTAAGGACTCTCGGTCCTTGATTGAGATTAACGGTCTAGGTATATAAACCCACTAGTCCTAGGTTATCTTTGGGATAAGTTCCCTGGTCTTAGGTTTAGGAGTTCTCGGTCATGAGTTTGGACCACTCGGTCTTGGGTTGGACCTCTCGGTCTTAGATAAAAATCATCGGTCGGACTTGTCGGTTCTAGCTCAAGAACATTGGTTGAACCTCTCGGTCTTGATGAAATTCTCGGTCCTAGGTTTGAATTTCTCGGTCCTAGGTTTTAGTCTAGACTGAGGATCCTTGGTTTGATCTCTCGGTCCTAGGCTAACAAGCCTTGGTCCTCAAGAACACCAAAAGTGTTGTTTTGAAATTTTATTTTTTTAACTTGGATTATTTGATCTAAGGGTTTGTTAGCTTCACAAAGTTCTCAGGAACATGTTGATCATCATCTCAAGGTGATGATCAAATCGTTCAAAACAGTTTGTGATCAAAATTTCGATTTTAATTTTAAAATTATTTTGAGGAGAAATGAGTTATCTAGTAGTTTCCTTATATCTCATATATTTAATTGGTACCAAAACAAGAACACTGGCTGTTCGTTTTTACCAAATCAATAACTCAAAATTTTCAATTATTTTAAATTTTTTGATTTTGATCAAACATGATCCAAATAGTTGACCAATATCAGTACATTTTGAGATGTTTTATGGGTTGTGATTCAAGAGAATTAGACCAAAACAAAAAATACATTTTTTTTTAATTCAAATTTGGGGTTTTCTGTTTTAGGTTGATTGATTGTTTCTAACTTGTCCAAAAAGTTCATAAATGATCTTATGATCAATATTCAACCATAAAACACCATAAATAACAAGCATACAATCTTATGCAATTTAAAATATGAAAATTTCAAATTCAAATTGTAAATATGAATTAGAGGGTGATTGGAATCATACAAGGGATTCAAGAACATCATTGATCCTTACAAAAGCTTTTGGGATGCTCATATCCAAGTTTTAAGGCTTCAAATAGAAAATTCAAAAAATTTGAAAGCTTCAAGCTTTAATGGGCGGATTTTTGATTTTCTTTGATTTGAAGGTCGAGAGTGGATTCTTTGGTTTCAGAATGACTCAAGTGATGTATTTATAGCATCCCTAAGTCGGTGGTGGCTTCAAGTGGATCGAATTAGCCAAAAGACATTAATGGCGTTTTGGTTATTCTTCCGGCCAATTGACGATATATGGATGAATCACCCCTATGGAAGTAATAGAAATGATCACCGAAGTAGGATGACCAGTTCAGCTTTTGAATTAGCCGAAAAGGTGGACTATCGACTGAGTTCTAAATTCGAAAATCAAAGACATGTCTTTGATCTTATCTTCTCCGCCGATTCGATGAAGAAGATGGTGGCGCTCAAAACGACGTTGTTTTATGCGTGTTTGGGCGTTCCATCAGCAATACGTCAATGCGTCGTTGCGTTTGGGCATTCCGTTAGCAACCTGACTAACGTCTAGTTAGTTGATTCAGTGCGATGCAAGCGTGCGCTTCCTCGGTTACAACCGTATACACGGGCACGCCTGAAGCGTTAGATGACAATCCATTGCTCACCCATCCACTGTGTCTTCGGCCGTATCTTTTTTCCGAGTTTTGGCTACACCCGATTACTGATTTTATTTTTTATTTTAAAACCTTAAGGGTTTGTTTGAAATTGATTTTTCTTACACTTTTTTTGTTTTAATTTTGATCTTTTTAAATACATAAAATATTAAAATAAATATGATAAATATTTTACCAATTTATTTTATTTGTATATTTCTATGGTTAAATAAATAATTTTGAGAGATAAAATTGGTGCCTCATTTCATCCTAAATTATTTATTTTAATCCCTGATTTTTCTAAAATTATTTTAAGATAAATGAGTACAATATTTATACCAAATAATTTTATTTTTATTATTTTGAACATTTTCCTTAATTAATTAATTAGGCTTTAATTATCACAATAATTAGTCTAATTAATTGTTTTAATTATGTTTTGGCCATGGGTTAATTATTATGATTTTATTTATTCAAAAATAAATTAAAATAATTATTCTAATTTTTATAAATTAGTGTGTAAATTTTTAGTGTTTACACATTCGTATACAAACGTATTTGCCAAAGTTTCTTTTAGTTGTTTGTTTGATGATACTCCGAGAAATGATTTTCGTGCTTCATCTTCCGTATCCGTTTTAAAACGGTCTATACTTATAAATGTTGCTTTTGTAAATTAGTTGTATCACGTTTAAGTTTTAACCAATTATTCTTCCGGTCTTAATCATGTTTCTAGGTTTTAGCGTTATTTAAAATATTGAAACAACAATATTTGTATAACTATTTGTATACCAATTCATATATAAAATGTACAAGGATGCCTTTAATAAATATTTGTATACCAATTCAATTCATTTCAGTTACAAATAATATTTATTTAAAATTCTACGCGATTAACAATTTAACAGTTTTCCAGCTCAAACAAGAAATACTGAATATATATATATATATATATGACGTTTTAGAATTTGTATTCAATTTTCGGAATCGATTGTATTTAAATATTATTATTATAACTAGAATTTAGTTCGTGCATTTGCACGAGTAATAATATAAAAATCGAGAAAAATAAATTACGGTTAAAATGTGATAGCATTTTTAACTTTATTTTTAACCGTTTTAAATTTATGGGCGGGTCAACCCACAATTCGACCCAAATATCCATTTATTCTCACATGTATATTCAAATTAACCACAACTCTCGACCCAGCAATCCGGACACTTTGAAAATGAAGCATCATTATTTATATATATAGAGAGAGAGATTAGTTAGTTAAAAAGTTAAACTTATATTATTAAAACGTCCTACGTTCATAAAATTTAGTGTATAATTTAAAATATAAAATATTTTTAGTCTAGTTGGTTAAATGGTTATACTTTTTTTTTTGTTAGGTTGCAAGTTCGAAACATACCCATAACATTTTTTATTTTATTTTTAACCGTTTTAAATTTATGGGCGGGTCAACCCACAATCCGACCCAAATATCTATTTACTCTCATATATATATCCAAATTAACCACAGCTCTCGACCCGACAATCCGGATACCTTAAAAATTAAGCATCATATTATATATATATATTATATATATATTATATATATATTATATATATATATATAATATATATAATTTGTACTCGTTTATCAAATTTGGCGGACAATGTTTTCTTATTGGCAAGCTAGAAGATAAATAATATTTCTAATTCCTAACAAATAAATTATTTTTGTATTGGGTTCATTATAGAACTAACCTTATTAATTAATAAAGTCATTTTATTAATAATTCTATATTAAAATTAATATAAATTAGGAAAGGTGAACTTCCTTTAATTTGGTTACCATAAAATAGTAATATCACCTAAATTAATATAGGTTGTTTTTTATAAATTTATAATAAATAATAAAAACGTCTTTTTTTAACTTAAAGAAATAAACGGTGCACTTCAAATAATAAAAACAATTCTAACAATTTAAATTTCAACCATACATACAAACCTTTCTAAAGAATGAAATAATGTTCATATTTCCATAAATTGGATTAAATATCATATTTAGGCATAATTAATTTCAGGTTATTTCATTAACCATGACTCAAAAATAGAACATTACTCTAACTCTTCTTTATAAAATTATTTAATTTATTAATTAAAATATTAAAATATTATTTATTTTAAATTATTTTATTTTATTATTATATATAAATACTCTTTAAGGATTTTTTTATCAAAAAAATTACTATCTCCAAATCATCCCAAATATTTAAAATACTAAATTATTTAAATAACTCAAACAATATCATCTATCTAGTCAAATGTTTAGATTAAGATTAATTTAACTACTAAAATTATCATTAGTGAGAATGACCATAGGTAACTTATGTGTTTGATAATGAGGCACTCAATCATATACAAGTCTAATTTTTATTTTACTAACCGACTTTGATATTTATCTATATTTCTATTTCATCCAGACTTCGCCCAGCACACAATTATTTGATTAAAGTGTGTGAAGTAATATAATTTGTTGTTTCTAGAATAAAAAAAAAATCTACATTAGTGATATAAAAATTGAAAGTATTAAATTATTATACTAAATATTAAAAAAATAAGCTATATTAAGATGAAAAGTCACAGAAAAATAATAGAGAGAAATAGTATTTACTATTAAACAAATATTGAAAATAAAGAGTCAATACTAATTTTTTTAATTAAAAAAAATAATGTAATTTTGTTTTTACTAAAAAAATGTGACATAATTTTTAATTTTTTTTCAATTTAATTTCTAATTTACTTATATAATTCATAAAAAATGAGATTGTAACCATTAATCTTACCTACCCAATTTCTAAATAATAAAATAATTATTTTAAATAATTAATTAAAATAGGTCAAATTAAGATTAAACAAATTGTATTAATTAGATCCCAATTAATTAAAATAAAGACCAATAAAAATCAAATCAAATAATTTGAGATAAATCTTATATTCATTTTATTCAAAAAAATTTTTTTTTTTGGGAAAACGACCTAGCGTCATTTCATTAAAAATTCTCAAAAACGGGAAAAAAAACCCACGAGTTTAAGAGATCATTCTAGACAGGCCTAGAATGATTTTGAAGTCGTAACATTCTGAATAAAAGCTAAAAACGTAAATGAATCATCTGTTTACAATGCTTTCAATTCTAGTGAGTTTAAAAAACGGTAAATTCCAGTTCCTACAGATATTCCAGTTCTGCTCCGTGCTTGGAATTCCTCTCCACGTTCCCGCGAGGGCGCTGCAATCCGATACAATATCTTTCCATAACTCGTCAATGCTCCTGCGGGTTCTGTCATATACCCTTGCATTCCGTTCTTGCCAAATGTTGTACACCACTGCTCCAAAGCCGCACTTGAACACGCTTGTTGCAAATCTATTTCCCTTGGCTTTGAGTAGTGCCGCTTCTTTGATTTCATTCCATTCGCTCGGGAAACTGATCAGCTCCAGGCTTTTATAGAATCTGTCCCAAAGCTCCGAAGCAATACAACAGCTCCCGAATAGGTGATCTATAGTTTTTTCATTTCCTATGCATAGAAGACAGCTCGCGTCCGGGATGCTCATATACTTACTGATACGATCACGTGTGCTGAGTCTTTCCCAGAAGGCGAGCCATAGGATGAACTGGTGTCGATGGACAATCTTCGTTGACCATACAAGAGGAGCCCATTCTACTTTCTGCGCTTTTTCCCGGATTACCTCCCATATTTTCTTCAATACCAGCTTCCCATTGTCCTCAGCTTTCCATTCATGAATATCCGGTCTGACGTGTAGTTGTATGTTACTTATATGATCAAGTATCCTCTTTCCTTCTGGAATTCTTCTCAAGAGCAAGTTCCAATTCCCGTATTTGATGTCTTTGATTTTCGCTTTTGCGCAGTCCCTTCTGATACGAGTATTTTGAAACTGCTCCTTGTCGATGATAGACTGGTTTTCAAACCAAGGGTCGTGCCAGAATAGAGTGCCTTTCCCGTCCCCTAGTCGGATGTCATAAAGATCTGCAATATCGCTTCTTAGTTTAAGAATCTTTTTTAGAGACCAGCTCATACCTTCGTGAATTTTGCAGGTCCAGATGCTGGTTTCGTGTTTCATAAATCTCGTATGCACCCATTTGATCCATAGTGACTCCTGATTGCGCTCCAAAGCCCACAGATGCTTGAAGGTTAGAGCCTTGTTCCACTCGATACAGTTCTTCAAGTCGATGCCTCCCTCGTCCTTCAGTTTGCAGAGAGCGGTCCATTTGACTTTCTTTCCTCCTCTTCCACTATTACCCCAGATAAAGTTTCTCATCAGTGTGTCGAGTTCCTTCATTACCTTCTTCGGAATGACCATTTGTTGCGCCCAATAGCCAACTATGCACATAACCACGGTTTTGATAAGTTCGATCCTCCCTGCATAAGAAAGTTTTTTCGCTGCCCAGCCAGATATCGTGTTTTTTACCTTTTCAATCAGCGGCTTGCAGTGTGAGATCTCGATCTGCTTCGCAGTTAACGGAATTCCTAAGTACCTTATGGGAAATCTGCCTTCCTTGATGCCCATGATGTTGAAGATGTCCTGCTTTGTTTCGCCCTTCACGCCTCCATAAAATGCCACACTTTTGTTTTCATTAATAGTTAAACTTGTTACCTCAAAAAAGAACGTTAGTGCAGCCCTAATAGTTTTAATGGAATCAACGTTCGTGTGCGCTAGAATGAACAAATCGTCAGCAAAGCATAAATGTGTTACCTCCTCTACCTCACAGAATGGGTGAAAGATGTATGGACGATTCTTTCGGAACATCGCGAAGATGCTCTCAAAGATCGCCATGATAGCTACGAAAAGGTAAGAAGAGAGGGGGTCCCCTTGCCTTACCCCGTTTTCACCCTTGAAATAGCCTCTGTGGAATCCATTGACGCTAACAACAAAGTAGGATGATGAAACGCATTGCATAATCCAATCGATAAAAATCATAGGAAAAGCATAAACAACTAGAAAGTCTCGAATGGCTTCCCATCTAACAGAGTCAAAAGCTTTCTTGATATCTATTTTGAAAGCCACTCTCGGGGATATTTTCTTTTTCCCGTAGCCTTTTAATAGGCTCTGCATGAGAATAATATTATGAGAGATTGTCCTACCGGGGATGAATGCAGATTGATTAAGATTTATTATCTTTCCTATAACATCTTTAAAACGTTTAGAAATGATTTTTGAAATTATTTTATAAATCACATTGCAGCAGGAAATTGGTCTGAAATCTTGTACTTTCTCAGGTACCGCAGTTTTGGGGATCAAGGTTAGGACCGCTGTATTCCATTGCTTTAACATCTTTCTGTTTTTGAAAAACTCCAGAACCCCATTAGTAACATCTTTACCCACAACCGACCAATTATCTTTGAAGAACTGTGCATTAAACCCATCAGGACCCGGGCTTTTATTCCCATCAATACTAAACAGAGCTTCTTTAACCTCAACCTTCGTGACCACCCTTATCAACTCGCGACTATCTTCTGCAGAGATTTTCCTATCAATAATTTGATACAAGGTATTCAGGTGACTTTGATGCTGCTTTCTTGTACCCATAAGCTGCTTATAGAAATCAATAGCCAGATCTTGGACACCCTTTTGACCCTGAACATATTCACCATCATCATTCTTCAGCCTGTACACATTGTTTCTCATGTTTCTAGCCTTGCATTTTCTGTAGATTAATATTAAGGGTTCAAATAAATTAAATAAATAAATTGAGATGAATGTTATATTCATTTAAATCTCAAATTAATTATTTATAAAGCCCAAAAATGTATAAAATAAATAGACAAAATAAATATTTATGTCTATTTAAATAGTTTGTATATTGTATAGGTTAAAAATAAAATCAAAATCAGAAAAGAAAAATTAATTTCAAACAAGCTCTAAGGCTGGAAAATGACTTTGATCTAGTGCAACCGAAAATAGAAAAAACGGTTACAGCAGACCACAGACATCATATGAGTGCCTAATCTTCATCCAACAGACAACAACAAACCACGTCGCCCGTTGCAACAAAAAAAAACGCTTTTGCGTAGTAGTTGATCAACTAACGCGCGTATAGCCCAAACGCAGACGGAGCGTCCAACTCTGATAGAACATGGACAAAATGGTCAGGCGTTCGCGCTTTGGCCAGAAACAACGACTTCAAGTTCCCCCAATGCTCAAATGCGGAAGAAGAAAACAACAATGTTTTCATCCCTATTTGTATTCTTCCTCGCGACGAACAAGATGAATTTCAGTCGCATTCTTTGATTTTTCAAAGAACCATCAACACTCAACCAAATTGACTAATTCAAAATCTGAAATGATCACCCTAACTTATTGATCATTTCACATACGATCATAGGCTTGATCATTACCTAAACGGATGAAGTTGATCAATAACAGACTAAAGTAATTAAAGATCTTTTGTGTGAATTTCGGCCCACTTGCATCCATAACCAACTTAGGGAGGCTATAAATAGTCTTCTTTGACTAATACGAATCCAATGATCACAACCTCAAGCTTCCAATCCAATCTTCACAAAATACGCCAATAAAATTTCTCAAGATTTTGAAAATTTTAAAAAAATTTATTTAAGGCTCTAAGGTTCACTTTTGGATCATCTTAAATGTTCATAAAAAGTTAAAATATTCTCCAACTCATAATAAGTTTTAATTTTCATTGAAATTTGAATTACAATTCAAATTGAAATTTAATATTTCAGTTCGACCATTATTGTATACTGCTTGATTATTTGTTTTCTTAATTTATATTTGATCCTAAGATCATTTCAAAAAACTTTCTACTTAATTCAATTTGAACGAATCAAGTTAAATAAAAAATACTCAAATTTAATTTTAAAAAATCTCAAAATCGGATTTGTTTTCTTGAGCTCAAGCTCAAGAATTATGGTTTGAAAAGCTTCTTAACATCTTGTAAAATCTTGTAAATGATGTTAGGAGTACTTTTGAATCAAATTCAGTCAATTTTAAGCATGTTTGTTTAAAAATTAAATATTTAAATTTTTTAGAAAACTCTCATTCTTGAATTGGTCAAAATGGATAGCCAGTGTTAATTATTTGGTTCTATTTGATCTTAATATGTATAAGGATGCTATTAGTAAACTCCTTATATCAAATTGAACCTTAAAAACCAAAATTCCGTTTTTGTCAAAAAAAACTAATCAGATTAAATGGAACTTCTTCCCGATCGATTGATACATCAGAATTATGTTAAAAATGATCATTGGAATTAAATTAAGTTTATCATGCCTTCAGATCAAAAGATGGAACTTTCAATCAAAATCTCAAAACCTGTAGTCGATGTTCTTCACGTCCGACCAATGAATCTAGGCATTCAATTGAGGATTTTGCCTGGGTATTGTTTTCGATCGAGAAAACCAGCCCTCCCCTGCACTTGATTGAGAAATCTCGCATCCGACCGAGAAATCTCTACTTCGACGGAAGAATTCCGCGTCCGACCGAGGATTATCGGGCAAGACCGAATCTTAGCCTCTATGTTCACCGTCGCCTAGACCCATTGACTTCGGGTTCCGGCCCAGACCCGCATATTTGACATGATTCACGACCTGAATATCTGCCTAAGGACTATTTTTTGGGGTTTTTAATTTCCAATTGTTTTTAACCATTAGAAACCCTAAATTATTTTTAAAAAAATCGAAAAAAATCTATCTTCAAATATTTTCACAAAATATATTTTTAATAAAGGTCGGTTTGAACTTATTTTAAAATTATAATGCCTTAAACTAATATTTTCAGGTATTTTTCTCAATAATTCTCGACATCAATTGCAAATACCCGTATTTAAATATTATTTCATAATTTACATGTTAAAAAATAATTAGTTAAATAAAACATAATAAACATAACTTTCAAATAAATAGTCAAAATTTTTGAATCAAAGACGTTTTTAACGGGTAAAAAGTATATAGTGTGAAAGTCATTTCCCAAATATCACCAAACAGAACTCAAAAGAATCTTTAATCAAATATACGTATACAAATATTTTTATTGATTTTTAAATTAAAATCAAATTGACAACTCTTTTTCAAATGAATAATTTTTTTAAATTAATTATTTCTAATTAATTTAAAATAAAAAATTTCTTTGATAGATTATTTTAAATTGGATTAATAATTAATTATTATTGCAATTAATTTTAAATATCAAAAACAATTTTTTTTTTTGCTTAAATCTTTTGTTAAAGTTTTTTTTTACATACGATGTTAAAAAATTAGGAACCTTAAATTTTTTTTCGAGACAAAAGGATTTATGGGTGTTATAGAGGCAAAATTATGTTTATCATAATTTTCTTGTTATTTTTTTTTTTATGTCTAATATATATTTTTTTTTAAACCTACCAAACTCAAATTCTAGATCCGTAGATGCCTATACTCTATTTAAAATACTCTAATTGAGTCCTCTGGTACTCACTAATTCCCTAATCATCAAACACTTATTCCTTTTATTGACATGTTAAATTTTGAAAGAACAAATTTATGCTTAATAAAATAAGTGTGATGGAGAAAAGTAAATATTGAAACTTTATTGTGTTTTTTATTTTGCTTAGAAAAATATCATTTAGACTTCTAAATAACCTCTAGTAAACAATATTTTATAATTTATATATTATTGCCTTTGACTCTATTTTTTTTTTACTAAACTAAGGATCCGTTTGTTCTTCATTGCAGCAACCTTCCCTTTTACAGTTTCCAACTTCAATTTTCTAAGCCAAAGAGTCAATTCATCGCTCTAATACAAGTAAACATCAAAGTTGACGAAGCTAACTTCCTCCCGCCAGGAGCGGAATCAGCCGATGACGATGGAGTATTGACTAATAGTCTCCGGATGATCCGGTAAACAAAATCTCTCCTCATTACTTCCAGAAAAACCTCACTGTGACCCCAATGCAGACACTAACAAATAGGGCGAGAATGCCCATCTTTTATTGGTCAATAATCCCCAGAATTACCCTGTCCAATGTGCCAATCTTCATGATCCGTTTAACAAATTATCTCTCGTCACATTATAGACTACCATTTTCAGACATCTTAACCTCGCCCATTTCTTCAATTGAAGATGGAGGCGAATGCTATAATGATGGATGGATCTTACAAGGGGAATGAGTTGGTGCGACTTCACCACGATTCCGATAGTGAGGTTCTTACTTCTTTGACACTATCAGTTGGGTTTTTGTTTTCTTATTTCACTTATCTGTTTTCAGTTCAAAGTTGACATCTTTACATAATTAGTAGGTCTCTCTTTTGACTACTCTCTTGTTGTTTCCTAAATCAATCTCTCGGATCTAGCTTTTTGATTGAACTGAATTATGAACATCTGTCATTTAGGAGAATAAGAAATGATTCATCTTTCTAGTTACAACCTTTTCTAGATGGGATATTTTTTACTGGCAAACCTTAATGAATGTTTGAGCTCAGAATATTCCAGAAGATTATGATGTGCTGTTAATGAAACATACTTTAGATTTCTAAATTTCAATCGTCTTACATTCTACTTACTTGCCATTTCAACTTCTGGTTCGCCTTCTCATACTTCTTTGTATGATCTTCTTAGAAATACTTGTGTCTGGTCCAGTGCAGGCCAAGCCCTTGAAAGAACTCAATGGACAAATATGCCAGGTATGCGGAGATAGTGTTGGCCAAGAAGCCAATGGTGATGTTTTTGTTGCCTGCAGCAAGTGTGCCTTACCAGTTTGCAGGCCTTGTTATGAATATGAATGCAAAGATGGATATGGTTGCTGTCCTCAGTGCAAGACCAGATACAAGAGACATAAATGTGAGTTCAGATACCTTCTTGTATTCATTCTGCATGGAATGGATCTTCTCCTCTAGTTATAATGGACAGTTCTTTTATTCATTAGGGAGTTCTGGAGTTGATGAAAATGCTGAAGGGGATGGAATCGATGACCTGGAAAATGAATTTAACTATACACAAGGACTTTGCTTAACTTGGCATCAATGTGATAGAGAGGATGGTGATCTATCGTCATCTTCTAGAAATGAATTTCAACCTATCCATCTTCTCACTCACGAGCGTCATGTAAATAAATCGATGCAAACTTTATTTATAACGTTGATTTTGGGATTGTGACTGCCTTTTCTATAGTTATCTTGTTCCTTCAATGGATGTGTATCAAGATTATAGCTTGTTAATATTAACCGTTTTTTAAAATATCGGTGTTTAACAGATTTCCTTATCTTTTAGATATTTTTTTTTTTGTAATGAAAGGTAAGAAGAACGCTTATCTTCTTAATAACCTCTTGTTATTTCAGGTGTCAAGTGAAACTGATAGTGGCACACTTGACAGTCAGTCAATGGGATCGAGTTCTGGTTCTTTTGGATTTGGAAGTGCTGATTGGAAGGAAAAGGTTGATGATTGGAAGTTTAAACCGGAGAAAAACAGTATGCAATCGGTCAGCAGATACTCTGAATCTGGTGAAGAACTGCAAATGTGAATATCCTCTTATGTTTATTAAACACATGTCTCAAACGCGATAATCAATTGGAGAATAAGCCATCCAGCAATTCGATAATTGCGTGTAAATCTTAATCTAGATATATTGAATACTTCTCTTTCTTCCTTTTTTTTTCCATAGGACTGATGTTGATCGTCGACCCATGAGTCGTGTGGTTCCTATTTCTTCTAATCACCTGACTCCTTATCGTTTAGTCATCATCATCCGGCTAATTATATTGGGCTTCTTTCTTCAATACCGATGCACACATCCAGTGAAGGATGCATATCCATTGTGGTTGATTTCAGTTATCTGTGAAGTTTGGTTTGCATTATCCTGGCTTCTTGATCAATTCCCTAAATGGTCACCTGTCAATCGTAAGACATATATCGATAGATTAACAATGAGGTTGGTTCAATTTGTTTCTTTTACAGTGTTTTCGTTTGGCATAAGGATTTGCTTTTGTTTTTTATTCATTTCACATTTCTATTGTTATATTAGTGAGCTTAAATATATATATAAAAGAAGAATAATACATTCTAGCTCATTTTTAAAAATGTTGTTTATGCACATGAGATTTGAGAGTAAATGATGTCAATATAACCTTGAAATATAGTATTTCACTTTTTAAAACAACTTATTATAGCATTCTTAAAATTTTCTTTTCTAATACAAGATCAATAGTAGTTTGGTTACATAATATTTATTTACCCCAGTTTTTTTTCTTATCTTAAGGTATGATAGGATTGGGGAGCCATCACAATTGGCACCAATTGATGTATTTGTCAGTACTGTAGATCCACTAAAAGAACCTCCTATTATTACTGCTAATACTGTGTTGTCGATCCTCTCCGTGGATTACCCTGTGGATAAGGTTTCTTGTTATGTTTCTGATGATGGATCATCAATGTTAACATTTGAATCTATCTCAGAAACCGCAGAGTTTGCCAGGATATGGGTTCCATTCTGTAAGAAGCATGACATTGAGCCAAGGGCTCCTGAATTTTATTTTAATCAGAAGATGCTATTTTATAAGGAAATGACAAAACCTTCCTTTGTAAAAGAGTACAGGGCAATGAAGGTATGTTTTGTAGGGTTTCTTTTGCAAACTGAAGAATGGTTTACTTTGATTTTTTTTTCTATTTGACCCTTTTTTTATATATAAAGTGAAAGAAAGAAGTACGCACAAAAAAAAAACGAAGAAAGTTGAGAAAGCCAAGCCAACTCCGCTTATTGTAGTTTATTTTTCATATAAAGCATGTTATCGCCAAGATTCAAACCCCCAATCCATCCAAAGATTACCACTTACCACCCTGCTCATACTACACAAGGCAAATCTAATCCTACCCATGAATATTAGGCTTTCTATATTTGATTTCTCGTTGGAAGTTGGAACTTACACAAATGTTTGAAATCCCACCTTTCCTAACATTAAATCTGTCTTTACCTTTAAAAATCACATAATCCTTATTCCTTACAAACTAGCTGAGGAGTGACCTATAAACTGAAATAGCATCAGTACCCAAAAATTGCATTTTCCTCTCAAACTTGGTCATGCTTTCTTTAATATGTTTATGATCATGCATATCTAACCTGGATTAAGTTTCTTTTGGTTTGAACTTAGTAGTGGGTATATGTATTTAAAATGAATTGTCTTAAACATTTATATTCTCGAGGTTAATTATAGACAAAAAAAGGATTTTTGAGCTCAGTTCTATTGTTTTGGAATGACACCTCACATATATTCACTTGAACTCCTAGAAAATCGTTATATGGTAATGTCAATTTCAAAAAGAATTTATAGTTGTGAAATTTGTTTATTTGAATCCACTTGAATTGCTGAAATATGTAATAGAGAGAATATGAAGAATTCAAGGTAAGAATCAATGCACTTGTAGCAAAAGCTCAAAATGCACCAGAAGCAGGATGGAAGATGCATGATGGTAATCCTTGGCCTGGTAATAACCATAGAGATCATCCCGGAATGATTCAGGTACTTTATTTTTTAATCTTTCGATTTGTTAAATATATTCGGTTTCTAGTCCCTAATGTCAAGAGCAGGTGTTCTTAGGACACACTGGAGGTGTTGATATTAACGGAAACGAGCTACCACGACTAGTTTATGTTTCGCGCGAAAAGCGCCCAGCGTTTCCACATCACAAGAAAGCTGGAGCTATGAATGCTTTGGTTAGTGACCATAAAACTGGATAACTTTAGATAGAGATTCAAATTAAAATGGGCTTTAATGAGAATGCCCGTTTTCTTTGTCAACTTTTATGCTTTTGATATTCAGGTCCGGGTTTCTGCTGTGCTGACAAACGGTGCATTTCTTCTGAACGTCGACTGTGATCACTACTTCAACAATAGCAAATGTCTTAAGGAGGCAATGTGCTTTATGATGGATCCCGTACTTGGAAAGAAAATATGTTTCGTACAGTTCCCTCAAAGATTTGACGGCATTGATTTGCATGATCGATATGCTAATCGCAATATTGTCTTTTTCGATGTAAGTTTCAGTATACTTGCTAAAACCCTAACTCGTGTTGCACTCTACATATTTTTTAATGTTGTCATCAATTACTTAATATTTCCTTTTGCAAAATTTCTTTCATGAACTATCTGCGCTAAAATAATATGCAGATCAACTTGAAAGGGCTGGACGGCATACAGGGCCCAGTTTATGTGGGTACTGGAAGTTGTTTCAACAGACAAGCCTTATATGGATATGATCCAGTCTTAACCGAGGAGGATTTGGAACCCTGTGGCTATCAAAATCAGGATGATAACAGGATGGCAATCCAACTAAGAGACTCAACTGTTCCCATATTTAGTTCAGAGGATGTTTATGAAGACGATATTATTGAAGGCAAGTGCCATTAACCCTGTATTTCTTATGACATTATAGTCTGATCATCTGGATTTGTGAATGTGAATAAATAGTAACACCACAGAAAGAATGCTAAGAGAATAGTAAGTTGAGGGAGAAGATAAGGGTTCAAAGATGATAATGTACAAAATGCCAAAGTTATATAATCCACCACTTGGGCATAAGCATAATAAGATAAATATATTCAAATACAAGATTCATATTCCCATGTGACTGGGGAAGCGGGGTGATCATATGGGTCTACTTGGAAACAGTTTATATTGACATAAATTTCGAAATTTGTGTCTCATATTGAGATAAGTTATAATATATTTTGCAGATTCAAAACATTCATGCATATTTATTTACAGGATATGTTGATGAGACATCACACATGTATGAGAAAAATTTGGAGAAACGGTTTGGACAATCTTCAGTGTTCATTGAAGCCACGTTCATGGAGCAAGGAGGTATTCCACCACCAGCAGATCCGGCTATTCTTCTCAAGGAAGCAATACATGTAATTAGCTGTGGCTACGAGGAGAAGACCCAGTGGGGCAAAGAGGTATGTATATATATATATATATATATTGTAAACCAAAGTTTACTATATGGTGCTAAGCTATAGCACGAATCCATTTGTATTTATTGCTCCAAAAAATTCTGAAAGTAAGATTTCTATATGTATCATCAGATTGGTTGGATTTATGGGTCGGTGACTGAGGATATATTAACGGGTTTCAAAATGCATTCAAGAGGATGGATATCAACATATTGCATGCCGACTAGGCCAGCCTTTAAGGGTTCTGCTCCGATTAATCTTTCTGATCGTTTGAACCAAGTCCTTCGATGGGCTTTGGGATCTATCGAGATTCTTTTGAGTCGGCATTGTCCAATATGGTATGGTTATGATGGGAAACTCAAGTTATTGCAGAGGTTGGCATATATTAACACAATTATATATCCCATAACATCAATTCCTCTTATTGCTTACTGTATACTGCCAGCTATCTGTCTTCTCACAGGAAAATTCATTGTTCCAGAGGCAAGTAATTATACTAAAACCATTTTTATTATTACATTGTTAGAAAAAGATTTCATCTCTTTTTATCTTCTGGGCAGATAAGTAACTATGCAAGCACATGGTTCATCCTCCTATTTGTTTCCATATTTGCCACTGGAATCCTTGAGCTTAGATGGAGTGGAGTTAGCATAGAAGATTGGTGGAGAAACGAACAATTCTGGGTGATTGGTGGAACATCAGCTCATCTCTTTGCCGTTTTTCAGGGGATTATGAAAGTGGTTGCAGGAATCAACACTAACTTTACAGTTACTTCAAAGGCTTCAGAGGAAGGTGATGACTTCGTTGAGCTTTACATGTTCAAATGGACTTCTCTTCTTATACTTCCTACTACCATCCTCGTAATGAATTTGGTTGGCATTGTGACTGGCATCTCGTTTGCAGTAACTAGCGGGTATCCTTCTTGGGGTCCGCTTTTTGGGAAACTTTTATTCGCTACATGGGTTATCTTACATTTGTATCCGTTCCTTAAGGGATTGATGGGAAGGAAGGGTCGTATGCCTACTATGGTCATTGTTTGGTCTATACTTATTTCTTCGATATTTTCCCTTCTTTGGGTGAGAATTGATCCCTTTTCTTCCAAACTTATGAATACTAAAGGTCCATGTGGAGTTGACTGCTAGAAATATAGACAGGTTTCACAGTTTTTTTTAGGGGTGGAAATGGCTGTTTAGTTTTTTTAATCTTATTTTTATGATTTTTTAGAACACTTAGGAAAGAGGTTAGAAGTTGCCCACATTTCGTGGTCTTGTGTATAAGTTTTTTTTTTCAGATTGTGATTAGTGAAACATTATTACATTCTCCTTTTTTTGAAATAGTTAGTTTTTATTGCGATTATTGTTGATTATGGTTGCTTGTATATCAGAAATCCATTTTGTGGATTGAACTTATATACTAAGAGATATTCAAATTATCATTATTTAGAAGTTAAAATGAATTTCCCTGAATTTATATGAGAAAACATCATAACACTTTAAATTGTGCAAAATTTTCAATGTTGGTCCATTCTAAAAAGAAAAAAAAAATATGTTTTTTGTGAAATAAGATTTTTTATTAGTCACATGATTGAAAAGATCTCGATATTAAGAAAAAGAAGTTCTGAAAAAAAAAATCTCACATTAGGATTTCAATGGTTGAATTTCAAAGATGAAAGGTACTCGTTGCTGGATTCCAGCTACTTTACATTTGAAATATGAGGTCATGTGGCCACTCTTAGAAATTGGATCACACAGTTCAAAAGTGATGATGCTGGCTTCACATCACTACAAAAAAACGCCTTATTAGCGACAAAAATTTAGTGACGATTAAAGTGGTTGAAATTTGCGATGTTAGTAGCGGCGAATTTTTCATCGCAAATATTTATTAATGAAGGCAAATTTGTCACAAATAATTAACAATATTTTTTGTTGCTAAATTATCGGATAAAAATATTAAGCAAAATATCTGAAGAGACTCAATTGTTAATTTCGATATATTCTCGTTCATTTTTTTTGGTTCTAAACTGTTATTTAAATTTTATTTCGTTAATATTTACCCTATAAATATGTTATTATTAAGGATTTATCTTAAAAAACAGAATTTTAAATAGATAAATTGTGAGGCAAAAATTATGTATCATTCTTCTTTATAGTGAAATTTGGTGGCAACTGAAATGGATGTAGTTCATTTGAGTGGATCACTATAAATTTATGTCTGCTTATGTTTTCTTATCTTACGTCTTTACAAATCGTTTCAAATATGTTATATTTGGGGAATCCAAATCCTACCAACTAGTATCAGAGCGATGTTAAGCTAGATCAGAGCATTGAAAACGATGGCAAACGATAACAGTATAGGACACGAGAATGAAAGATTTGATAGAACAAATTATGCATTATAGAGGATTATCTCTATAGAAAAAATCTTTATATTTTTTGAGTGAGAAACCATAGAAGATGAATGAAAACTCCTTGATAGACATGTTTTAGGAGTTATCCGATTGACGCTAACCAAGACGGTTGCTCACAACGTAGCAAAGGAGAAGACCATTATGGGTCTAATGAAAACTCTCTCTGATATGTATGAGAAACCATCTGCTAATAACAATGTACATTTAATAAAAATACTCTTTAATTTAAGTATGATTAATGATACTTCTGTCACTACTCATTTAAATAAATTTAATACAATTGTGAATCAACTGCTATCTATTGAGATTGATTTTGGA
Source organism: Impatiens glandulifera (assembly GCF_907164915.1). Taxonomy (NCBI): domain Eukaryota; kingdom Viridiplantae; phylum Streptophyta; class Magnoliopsida; order Ericales; family Balsaminaceae; genus Impatiens; species Impatiens glandulifera. The sequence goes on along the minus strand of NC_061863.1, from coordinate 20,615,307 downwards.
AACGAAGTTAGTGCCCTGATTTTATTAGCATCTCTACCAAATAGCTGAGAACTTATGATGACAACAATTAGTAACTCTGTTAGAAATTCTAAATTGAAATTATTGAAGTTAGAGATCGAATTCTTGCCGAAAAGGTTCGTAAAATTGATTATAGTGAAACATTCAAATGTTCTACTCTAAATGTTGAAATTTCAACCGAGGTAAGAATAGATCTATGTCGAGAAACATAAAGAGTCATTCCAAGTCTAAGCAGACATTTAATTGTTAGAATTGTGGTAAACATGGTAATTTGAAGAGGAACTGCAAAGCACTAAAGAGAAACAGTGATGATAAAAATGATGCAGCCAGTGTTGTTATAGAAAATGACATTAATGTGTTGTTTTTGTCAGTTGATAACCTGATAGACTCATGGGTTCTGGACTCGAGAGCATTTTTCACACAACTGCCCACAAATATTTAATGGAGAATTATGTGGCTGAAAACTGTGAGAAAGTTTATCTCGCAGATGATGAGTCACTAAATATTGTTGGTATGTGGGACATCAAATTGAAGATGGCAAAAAAAGTTATGTTTAGAAGATTAATAAGGTGAGACAAATTTTAGGTTTAATGCACAATTTGATTTCTGCCAACTAACTTGATGACGAATGTCACAATTTTAGTTGTGGAAACGGTGTGTGGAAGGTGACTAAATGAGCAATAGTTGTTGCTCGAGGTCACAAAATTGGAACATTATACACGACTTCAACATGTAAAGACACAATTGTTGTTGTTGTTGATGACTAAACACAATGAACTAAAGTTTGTTGAGAATTAGTTATGTGAAAACTGCATTTTTGGTAAACAAAAATGTGAGAGTGTCTTAAGGATTGTGAAGGAGCTCAAGAAAGAAATGTTAGAGTTGATAGACATTAATATTTTGGGACATGAGCACATATTTCTTCTACTGGTGGATCACACTACTATGTGTTGTTTATAGATAATTCGACAAGAAAAGTATGTGTTTAATTTATGAAGTACAAGTCTAAAGTATTTATTATTTTCAAAAAGTGGAAGTCTTTGGTTGAAAATGTAACAAATCAGAATGTTAAATGCTTGAGATTCGACAACGGAGGTGAATACATCAATTTAGATTTCAGAGAGTATTGTGTTGTGAATGAGATCAATATGGTGAAGACTATTCCATGAACGCCTCAAGAGAATAGAGTAGTTGAACGGATGAATCGAACATTGAACAAGAGTTCTAGAAGCATGAGATTACATGTTGGGTTACTTAAAACATTCTGGGAAGAAGCTATCAACACTACTGCCTACTTGATAAACAGAGAACTCTTTGTTCCTCTTGAATTCAGAATTCCAGAATAAGTTTGAAACAATAAAAAGGTAAACCTTTCTTATTTGAAAATATTTGGTTGTTTATCATATGTTCATATTAATGAATGTGATAGGAGCAAGTTTTTGATCCAAAGTCTAATAAATGTTTTTTATTGGTTATGGTGATATTGAGTTTGGTTATCATTTATGAGATAATCAAAATTGGAAGATCATTCGTAGTAGAAACGTTATTTTCAATGAGCATGTTCTCTACAAAGATTGTGTTGGGAAGACATTAGATGGTGATTCCATGTTTGAAGAGACTAGTACAGTCATTTGAAGAGACTAGTACGGTCATTTGAAGATTTTTCAGCTGAATATATACCGACTGTCGAAGAAGATCAATGTGTTGTTAAAGATGAAATCGTTGAGAACGTGGCCCTAGAGACAAATCAATAAACATCGGTTATAAAGTTGAGAAAATCGTCAAGAAATCGAAAATCAGTCGAGAAGTGGTCCCCATCTTTTAACTACATCTTGTTAATAGTTATAGGTGAACCTAAATTCTACGAGGAAGTAATACAATCTGATGAATCAGTTAAGTGGGAATCTGCAATGAAAGATGAGATGAATGTTTTGACGTCGAATCAAACTTAAGAGTTCATTGAGCTACCAAAGTGAAATAAAGAACTTCACAATAAATGGATTTTCAAGATTAAAGAAGAAGATGATAAAACCATGAGGTAAAAAGAAAAGTTGATTGTGAAAAGATTTTAACAGAAAAAAGATATTGACTACAATAGATCCTCTCTCCAATGGTCAAATTAATGACAATCAAAAATATTTTGAGTTTGGTTGAAAGAAGACTTTCATTTTCAACAAATGGATGTCAAAACTGTTTTTATTCACGGTGATTTAGATGAAGATATTTACATGCAACAACCACAAGGTTTTAGAATTAAAGGAAAATATGAGCTTGTATGTAAGTTTCAGAAGAGTCTATATGGTTTGAAATAGACTCCAAGTCAATGGTACAAAAAGTTCGGTAACTTCATGAAAAGTAACAATTTTTTGAGATTTAAAGCTGATGATTGTTACTATATCAAAAGGTTTGATAAATCATACATAATTTTGCTCCTCTACGTTAATGACATGTTGATTGTTGGAGCAAACTTGTATGAGATTAACAAGCTAAAGAAAAAGTTGTTTGAAAAGTTTGCAATGGAGAATTTGGGTGTTGCAAAACAATCATTGGGATGAGAATTTTCAGGGATAATGAAGTTCTCAAGCTTTCACAAGAAAAATATGTGAATAAATTTCTTAGAAGATTTAACTTGTACGATGCAAAACCATTTACTACCACTTAGCTAGTCACTTCAAATTATCTAAAGATCAATTGCCTTCAACAAAGGATGAGAAAAATTACATGGTTACCATTCCGTATGGGTCTACCATTGGTTGTAGTATGTATGCGATGGTTTGTACACGACCAGATATATCACATGCAATGAGAGTTGTTAGCAGATTCATGAGAAACACATGTAGCCAACATTAAGAAGTAGTAAAGTAGATACTACGATACTGAAGAGGAAGTATGCATCTCGCTTTGAGTTTTTTGAGTTTTCGAAAGTCTAATATGGGTTGAGAAGGATATGTTGATGATGACAATGGTGGTGATATTGATAGTAGAAAGAGCACAACATGGAACATCTATACTCTAGGAGGTACTACAATCAATTGAGTTTCAAAACTGTAAAATATTATTTCTCTTTTTAGTTGTGAAGTATAGTATGTTGTTATAACAGAGGCTGTTAAGAAGATGATGTGGTTGTAACTTTTTTTTGTGAGAATTAGGTCAAGACTATGAGAGAAGTGTGTTGCGATGCGATAGTTAAAGTGTCATTTGGCAAAGAATCCTATTTATCATGGTAGGAAAATGTGAAATAAGATGAGTTGGTCATTCGAAGTGAGGATAAGTAAGTCGAGTTGTTTATTGTAAAATATGCGAAGAGATGGATTATTTGACCGAAATGAAAGTAAAGTCTCGAGATGAGAGGTCAATTGAGATTAGTGGGATAAAAATGTAGAATTAGATGGTTTTGATTAATCGAAGTAAGTAAGGCCACGCTATGAGAGGTCGATTGGGAGATTGATGAGTTAAAGTGAGGGTAAAATAGAGTGGTAACGTTGGTGATAGTTGATTTGACCGAAATGAAATTGTGTAAGGTCACACAATATGAGAGGTTGATTATGGTGTGGATAAATATGGAATAAGATGGTTAGTTATCTGAAGTGAGGATAAAAAAGTCAAGTTGTATATTGTAAAATATGTGAGGAGATGGGTCACGAGATAAGAGGTCAGTTGGGGATTGATGATCAAAGTGAAGAGTAAAAGAGATTGGTGATGTTGGAGATGGTTGATTTGACCGAAGTGAAAGTGTAAAGTCACATATGAGAGGTTGATTATTAAGGTGGATAAATGTAGAATGAGATGGATGGTTAGCCGAATTGAGGATAAAGAAGGTTTGATTGTATATTGTAAAATATGTTAGGAGGTGAGTTGTTTGACAAAGTGAAAGCAATGTCTCAATATGAAAGGCTGATTGTGAATTAGTGGATAAATGTGGAATGAGATGATTAATTAGTCAAAGTGAAAGTAAAGTAATGAGATTAGAGCTCAATTGAGGTGGATAAATATGGAATGAGATGTATGGATAGCCGAAGTGAGGATAAGAATGTCGGGTTGTATATTATAAAATATGTGAGAATATGAGTCGTTTGATGAAGTGAAAGTAAGATCTTCGAGATAATAGAGGTCGATTGTGATTGGTGGATAAATATGGAATGAGATAATTTTTGATTAGTCGAAGTGAAAGTAAGGTAAAGAGATAAAGGTCGGTTGGGAAAGAAATTGATATTGGTGGTTAAAATATGCGAGAAGATTAGTTGTTTGATCGAAGTAAAAGGTAAGGTCACGAGATGAGAAGTCTGATTTGAATTGGTAGATAAATGTGGAATGAGATGGTTAATTAGTCTGAGTGCTTAAAGCTCACGAGATGTGATGTCGATTGAGCATTGATGTGCTAAAGTAAAGGTAAAAAATAGTTTGATAATATTTGAGATTTTTAATTTAACCAAAATGAAAGTGTAAGGTCACGAGATGAGAGTTTCATTAGGAAAAAAATATGTGAGAAAATGAGTTGTTTTACCGAAGTGAATAAAATGAGGAATGAAAGTGTTTTTATTTATTTTTTAATTTTTTATATTATTCGTGATTTATTAAAAAAATTTAAACATTGAAATAAATATTATTATAATTTTTTTATTAAATTTATTTTATTTATATTTTTATCCGTGTGCATTGTACGAATTTTTCTAGTTTCTAGTTATTGATAGAAATTATTTAGTAACTAAGTGAACATTTTTTTGTTAGTAAATTTAAACTTAATACTAGTAAGAAATAGTTAGTTATTTGTTTTAATTTTTATTATTAAAATTTTAATTCATATAGTTGAGATAGTTTTTATTGATATTTGATGAGATTGTTTCAAATAATGTAATATGAGAAAGAATTAGAAAAAAATAAAATTTTAATATAAATAAAATTTTAAAAAAATATATTACTTTTTGACGGATATATCTATGGAATGTAAAAACATCAAGAATTTTTCGATGGATATTACAATGAAAACATAGCTTTCCAACATATATTTCTACGGACACATCACGATATTTCCGTTGTCAATCCTACGAAAAAATTCCAATGAAATTATACGTCAGAAATATTGACCTAAATTCTTAGGGTAAAAACATCTTTTATGATGAAAGATGTTGTGTTGGAAATTTCATCACAATATGTCATACATGAAAAAACCGTCACAAATATTTTTGACGGATTATATATTCTTTAGAAGATTTACTGACAGCCGAAATACTGACATTTATTATACATATGAAAAATTTGTTACTAATCATATATCCGTCGAAAATTTTGTAGGAAACATACGTCATAAATGTCCCCATTTCCTTGTAGTGCAGCCAATGTCTTGCCCTATAGTATAAACAAGATCTTGTACAAAATAATATAACATACACAAAACAAAAATAATTCAGTTTATATTTCTTTTACAGTTTAAAAAAAAGGTGTTTATGTTAAATTTATTGAATACAAACAATACATATGATATACTACATGATATAGTAGTGACTTTAGTTAGGTTGGAGTTCTAGGACACAACAAGGAGTATTATCTCAATTGGATTTTTTACTCCATCACTTACTAGAAGATCACTTTTCAATCAACTAATAGAAAATGAGAGTATGTCTGATTTTCTAAATCACTCTAAGAAACAATGCAACGGTGCTTGAAAGAATTACAGAGTTTCTCTTATAATTAAGCAACGAGTTATTGCAACGTAAGACAAGTTCAACACGATTAAGTTCACTTTCAAACTTCTTTTGTTTAGCTCCGCACAAACAAGTATGGTAAGTGTTGGAAATCTTATCTCGTAATAAATATACATAAATATTATCACAATATAACTACAAGATAATAAAAATAATATAATAGATTATTAAAAAATAAAATGAAGAAATCTTCTCATTTATTCTGAGGTCTGGGATGATCACAATTCCCTTAAATCAGTTTTATCGTCTCCCATTTGCGCTAGAGAGTTTTGACATGATTGTTTCCCATGGTAAAACAAAATCGGATATAGTTTAGCACAAAATAACCACTACATAATGAACTAGATAAAAAAACATGAATCACAATCATCGGGTTTCATCAAAAAAACGTCGATTCAAGAACTAAAAAAACTCACGAAAATAAAGAAGGAATTAACTTTTTTAATTATAGATTGAGAAAAAATAAGATGATATGTGAATATGAATTAGAGTGAACGGATATATGTATCTGAAAATTAAACCATCAAATAAATAAAACTATTCATCAATTTATTAATCCTTCACCAAACTTGTCAAGAGCTATAAATTCAAATTCCATAGTGAATCTAGTAATACCAGATTGTTTAGAAGATTTCCATGATATAGTTTCACCTCCAAGTATATAAATACATTTCCATTTGTTGTCTTAAAATCTTTCGTATCTGAAATTCAATTAACATTAGTGTATCATTCGATAACAACAAGATGTATTGTGTAGAGAATACCACAATCACGGGAATCTCTCAAATACCTAAGTAATCGTACAATGACTTTCCAATGTTTATCATCTGGATTACTTGTGTATCTACACAATTGGCTTACTGAACATGCTATACCTAATCTTATACAACTCATTAAGTACATTAGACTTCCAATTATTCGAAAATATTCTAATTGAGAAAAACTTTCTCCACGATTTTAGATAGATGTTGACTCGTATCTATTCGAGTCTTAGGCAATGCAGAATAATTCTTGTTAAAATGTTCAAAGATCTTATCCATATGATGTGATTGACTAATAACTATCCATTCTAATCACTTTGATTCCAATAATCACGTCAACCAATCTCATATATTTCATATCAAAATTTGAATTTATATATTGTTAGTGGATTTAACCATTTTATCATTATTTCCAATAATAAGTATGTCATCTAAATAAAGACATAAAATAACGTATTCATTTTTTGTGTCTTTAATATAAATGCACTTGTCACATTCATTGATTTTGAATCCACATTAGATCATAACATGATTAAATTTCTCATGCAAAAAACCCTTAAAGTTGATCTATATAAATTTCTTCTCCAAGTATCAATTTAAAAAAGTCGTTTTAATGTCCATTTGATGAATTTTTATTGCGCAAAAGAAGCGATCGCAAAAATTAATTGAATAGAAGTTATTCTCGTAACTAGAGAATATGTATCAAAATAATCAAGACCTTCTCGTTGACAATATCCTTTTACCACTAGTGTTGCCTTATATTTATTAATTGATCCATCCGCTTTCATTTTCCTTTTGAAAATCCATCAATGCCTTATATTTAGTTCGTTTACTTCGTCTAGGTTCAACCTCAATTTCCTTTTCCTTTTCTTGTACATATAGTTCAAGAAATATTTTTTGACTACGTGGTCCTTTATTAGAATTTTGAGTACGAAGTCCCTCATTACACAACTAAGCATTTCTCGATTGCATTATCGTATTCTTATGAATATCCGGAATATTAGATTTAAACGTAAGAAAACGATAAGCACTATTGTTATGTGCATATCCAATAAATATACAATCAACAATTTTTTGTCCAACTTTTACCTTTTATGTAATAGTACAAATACCTTAGCAAGACATTTTCACATTCATAAGTATTAATATGATGAATTTTTAATGCCATAACTCATATGGACTTTTTTTTTATCTTTTTCCGCGAACCTTATTTAAAAGGTAATTAGCTGTCTGAATAACTTCTCCCCACATGTTCTATGGTAAACCATAACTTCATATAAATGAATTCATCATTTTTTAATGTTCTATTTTTCCTCAGCTGTACCATTTTGTTGAGGAGAATAAGGTAATATCGTCATAAGAATTATACCATATTGAGCAAATAGCTCGACAAAGGGTGATTCATATTCATCTCTTCTATCATTTCTTAGCATTACCAAGTCGATTTTAAAATTCATTTTTATAAAGAATGAATTTATCTATAACTTCATATTTACTCTTAAAAATTTACACATAAAAACATTTTGTGTCATCAATAAAAGAAATGAAATATCTGTCTCAACCACGTGCTTTTAAATTACCCATGTTTGTGTGAATTAAATCAAGTAGTCTATTATATTTTCAACATATAGAATGGATAATCTTGTCAATTTTGCTTCAACATAAATTTCACACTTGTGTTTCTTATTTATTTTATTTATTTCGAATGTAGGTATACTCTTAAGTTTATTAATCGATGCATCACATCATAATTAATATGACATAGTATATCATGGCATAAAATCAAAGACTCAAACAAGTAAATAGAAGAGTTATTCTTTTCAATCATACTTGACTTAATTATCATTGTATTAAGCTTAAAAAGCTCATTCCTAGAATACACTCTACCTACAAACATTATACTTTTGGATAAAATAATTTTATCTGACTCAATCAAAAATCTAAAACTATGCTTAAAAGACAACTAGATACCAAATTTATCATATAAAAAAACACATTAGTCAAAGTTAAGTCTTTCCCTGAAAACAATTTTAGTACAACTTTTTCGTCACCTTGTATGTTAGAAGAAGTGACATAATTCTCCATGAACAATTTTTCATCATTCTTCACTTCTTCGAGACTTACATATATTTCTTTGTTTGAGTAAACATGTCTTGTAGATTTTAGATTATACCCCTACCAAGTTAATCTCATATATATAATATTTTAAATTATTTTAGTTTGTAAATTATAATACAAAATTATTATATATTTTTAATATAATTTAAAATACAGTTAATGAACAAAATTTAATAATATTTAATTTTTTGCTTAAGGGCATCTCCAACTGTAAAACTAAAATTAGGCACTCCAACCCATCACCATAGGTAGACGCATTATGCGCTCTTCACCCATTTCTCTCTCCTAGAAACGCAGGTACGGTTCACAAACTCAAATATTTTATAAAACTTTAATTTAGTCCTTCAAATTTTAATTTATGTCAATTTTATATATTTAATTTCTTATATAATTTATTTATAAGCTTATTTTTTTTATCTTATATATTTTATTAGTATGATTTAAATATCTTAAAACAAAAAATTAATAAAAACTAGATTTATTAAAATGAAACACAAAATACAAAATAAAACACAATAATCAATTAAAAACTACAAAATTGAAAAAGAAAAAAAATGAGATTTCTAAATTAAAGATATTTAATTTGTTTTTTATGTGTATAAATTATTGATTTATAATTAATTTTATCATAAATTTTTCAATGGACGTGGGTTAAAAAAGTATTGGGTGCATTTTGTAAGGTTGATAAATATATATGTAATATTGAAAAAGTTAAAAAATTAGTATAAGAAAAGAATATTTTAAATGAGGTTTGGGGTTGAAAATAAATTACTTTAACTGCATTTTAGATGTGAAAATAAATTTGTAGGTTGGATATGGTCTAAGTTCAAACTTTGAGAAACGGTATTTTAATATATATATATATATATAAATATTTTACCGTTTTTATAAAATAAAGTTTTCTCTTGATAAGTTATTAAGTTGGTTTTGCAACTATTCATATATTGTCCTTAATATCAATATTGTAGACAAGTTATAATTTCAAATTTAATTATCTTTTAGCTATACATAGATATAGTATAAAAATATTATGACATTTTCTCTTTATATATATATATATATATATTTATATATATATATATATATATATATATTTATATATATATATATATATATTTATTTAGGATGTGTTATTTGTTCAAGTCTTGATGTATTAATTTTTTATTTGTTCTCTCTATTTTTCTATTTATTATAATATTTATAAAAAACTTCAAATGTAAAAAAAAAAAAATCAAACTAATATGATAACATTAATTATGAAACTCTATCATTAAGTTATAAATATTTAATTGTTTAGAAACCACCAAGGTAGCCTATTTGTAAAACTCGACTTAAAAATTAAAAAATTACGAATTCGATTTCGTTTAAAAACGCTTTAAATTAAAACATGACCATAATTGTGAAGTGTCATGTTAGTTCTCCTTCTTAAAAAAAAAAAAAAAAAACTCTAATGATTTAGGTCATTCCTTATCTACTCATATTTTAAATATTTTTTCTTAGAGTGTGATTAATATTTAAGTTTATAATATTTATTTGAATTATTTAATTTAATAAGTTTAATTTAATTATATATATATTATATTTATAAAATTAAATAAAAATAAAGTATATATATATATTTATATATGTTATTTTAATACTTATATAAGTATTATTATAAATTAATTGAAGAAGAGTATAATTAATGGTTCAGATAGAAGTACAATATTTTAGAAAAGAAAATGTGGAGATAACTTGGAAAGTTGTTTAAAAATGGGTAAAGAATGAATTGCACCTAGGGATGGTAATGGGTACCCGTATATCCGATACCCGTGGGTACCCGATGATCGGGTTTGGGTATTTTAAATCAGGTTTGGGGTCGGGGTCGGGGATGGGGAGTGAAAAATGGTACCCGATCGGGTTCGGGGTCGGGGATGGGGAGTGTTTGAAACCCAAACCCGATACCCGAATATATTAAATATTAATATATATTAATAAAATTTAAGTGACTTATCAAATTCCAACTACTAACTACTTAACTATCATTAAATAAATATATTAATTATTTTATCATTATTCTTAACATCATTTCCTACATACATCATGCTTAACATAATTTCATTAATTTGTAATAAATGTTTCCCTCTCATATATCTCCAATTCTCCATTCAACCTTATTTGAAGAGTTTAAGTCTTCAATTTCTATTTTCTTCAACTTCTATCTTTTTCAACTTCTTCTTCAACATAAGTTACATAAATATACAAGTAAGTAATGTTTTCAGTCTGTTTTTCAAGTTTTGCAATCTTATATCTATTTATTTACTTAATCTTCAATATTTATTTTGTAGCTTCTTCTTCCGTTTTTACAGCAACAAAGTTTTTTCTATAAGATTTACATGACTACAAGTCTACAACACAAGTAAGTAAGTAATACTTTCATTATTTATAAACTTTTTTATTTAATATGTGGAATCTCTTCAATGCTAGTAGACATAACTGATATATACTATATACGACAAGAAATTTAGGCATACTTTAATTATATATAATATGTCTATCAGTTATTTAACTCTCAGATTAAATAAACCGCATCAAACATTTTATAAATTTATCCAAGTGTTAGATGAATTTTCACAACTAACAAACTATGGTTCTAAATTATAATAGAATATTAATATTATTAAATATTTTTCTGAAATAATTTATAATTTAATAAAGTAATACAATAAATAAATTTATTTTTTATAAAGGCAAAAATAAAGGGTCAAAGGAGTTTTTTTTTAAGGAATATTAAAAGTTCTTTATATTTAATTCAATATATTAGTTTAAAAATAAAATATTTTTTTTTAAATATTATATTTAACTATATTTAGAGAATAATAGTTCAACATATTAGTTATTTATTTTTATAAATATTTTTGGAAAAATATTAATATATAAGACTAGGTAAAAGATATTTTCTAAGTAATTAATTATTTGTCAAAGATTTGAGGTATGTTATTAGTCTATTTTGTATTTGTTAATGTTGATGGTTCTTTTATTGATTTTGTAGGTTGTAATTAAATGTGTTGAAGAAGTGTATTCAAGAAGAATGTTTTTTTTGTGAGAACTAATTTGATGATATTGAAGTTTTTGTGTTTAATTAAGAATTATGTTCTATCAGTTTAAATTTATTTGTATTTTTGTAGTATGGATGAATTTATATTTTGTAATATGAATGAATTTATATTTTATAGTGTGGATGATTTTATGTTTAAGGATATAATATTTATTAATAGTTTTAAGTTAATTATATTTTGTAGTAAATATATTATATTTAATTTATATAATTTTAGTTAACTAAAATATAATTTTTTAATATTTAATATCGGATAATAGGGTACCCGTCGGGGATCGGGTACCCGATGAATCGGGAATGGGGATATAAATAAAGATATCCGTCGGGTTCGGGGTCGGGTAGTAATTTGAAAATCGGGTTCGGGGATGAGTACTTCACTACCCGGCGGGTAGGGTACCCGTTGCCATCCCTAATTGCACCTATGTTGAAGAGTATTTTTTATTATAGTATTTTAATTTTTATTAACAAGCCCAACAAACCCATTACTTAAGAGTGCAACCCTATGGTAACTCCCAATCATCATATTTTAAAAAAAACATCTTTATTTTTCCTCTTTACCGAATGAACATTAATAAAAATTAAATATTCTTTTATTTTTCTTTTTTCGACTCCTTCTCTCCCTCAATGTTTGGGTTGGCTTGAATATACATAAAACCCATGACATTAGAGAGGTCAAAGTTCGAGTCCGAAGTCATATAATATTTGCTCGAGTTAATAAATATTTAATCGAGTCGAGCTAATTTGCAGTCCTATATTAGACATAAGAATCTGAAAAACAACTCTTAGAGATCCTGGTCAATAATAGCCCCAACATGAGACATAAGAATCCGAGAAAATATTTACTACACTAACGAGAATCAAACTCTTAGAGATCCCAACAGACAATGCCTTATCGATAATAGCCCCAAGACGAGACATAAAAATTCCAGAAAACTTGCTATAATAACAATAATCGATCTATTAGAGATTCCAACCGGTGGCCATACCTTGACATAAAATCCTTCTAAGATATCATGTAGCCAATACTTTAAATTTTGATTTCCAATGACTCCTCAAATAAGTTTGATTATGTAGCCAATAGTTTAAAATTTTGAATTCCAATCACCCAAAGGTTGACAATAAGTTGTTCTTTGAAGCAATTCAATTAATCGACTAACATATCAAAATCCTAAATAAATAAAGACAGCAATATATTTTATTAAAATAATCAATTTTACTTTTAAAGAACCCTAGATCAAACAAGCTCCAAAGTACACAATATGGCAAAACTATCACAAAGCAGTACACAAACTAACTTAAATGACAGAAAATTCTTAATCGATGTGCTTTAAATTAACAATCTAAATTTGACCCCAAACATGACAAGTTTCAGTTATATGTATGAGCAAGACCTGTGATAAAATTTAAATAAATATCAGCAATAGAAGATCTGAGGATCATGTTCAATAAATGAAATATTGAGATTTATGTTATCTATAAATTATTTTGTAACTACCACTATAATGCCAATTAAGAAACATACCTTATCTGAAAAGTTTGTAATCGAAAAACAAACTAAGGGAAGACCTGAGATTGAAAATTGTGGCAAGAACACCTTCCATTTTTGAAATGATGGAAACAACTCTGATCTTTTATTATAATCTCTCGATTTACTATCTCCGATATCATCATTACAGTCTCATGGCAATTTTGACAAACGTGTAAGTTTTTTGTAACGCGTATAGTTGACCCCGCTTCTGTGCTGATTAGCCCAAATGAAACCGCTAGCAGCTCACTGTGACCAATCGGGTTACATCCCCTCTCTTCATCCACATCGTGGAAACCAAAATTCGATACTTCTTCTACTTTCTTCTTCATGAGATGTTGTAATTCCTGATATATTCTATCGGATTGTGGGTGCGATAAATCCTCAGTTCCAAACACATGAACTTTATTCCTATATTCAATCCAACTATAACCTTTTTTGGGCTTCAAACCCATATCGTTCATGGTTTCTCTAGTTCTCTCCATTTTATCCCAATTTCTATTCTGTGCGTACCAATTCTGCAAAAGAACGTAGTTTTCAGCGTTAAGTGGTTCGAATTCACAAAGCTGTTCCATAACTTGTTTTCCCATGTAGATATTATTATGAACTTTACACCCGTCAAGCAAAGCTTTCAAAACCTCGGGATGCCTTGATAGATTCCTTTCTCTAATGAAAGACATGGCTTCATCGAACAAAGCAGAACGAGCCAGAATCAAAACCATCAACGTGTTTTGTGAAAGATTAGGAGAAGTGATGCGGCTGAAGAATCGTCTACCCATATCAACTAATCGAGCTGTAGAACAAGCAGAGAGAACTGCATCATACAAATTCTGGTCTATTTCGGAGCCTGAATTATGGTCTATATCGTGGAGGATTGAAATAGCAAGGTCTATTTGTCCATGGAGGCTACAGCCTAACAACATAATCGTCCAAGAGATTACATCTCGACAGTTCATCCTTGAGTAGATGATGGAAGCGTATTCAATGGATCCAGACTTTATATACATGTCAACTAGGGCATTCTGTACTGTGAGGTTCATGTCAATTCCATTTCTTAACAAATGGGCATGAATTTCTTTACCTTGTTTACGAACAGCCATTCTAGCACAAGCCGGAAGGATGCTGGAGATAGCTAAGGGATCGGGCTTTATTCCATTTGTTATCATCTCACGAAATAGTTTTAGACCCTCGCCGAACCCTCCTTTTTTCACATGCCCACGAAGCATTTCGGTCCATGAAATGGCATCCTTAGTTGACATTTTATCAAACACTTTCCGGGCATCATTTAAACTGGCACAATCAAGATACATTTTGAGGAGAGAATTGCTTACCAAAATATTCGATGCTAATCCGTGCACCCTTGCAATCCGATGAATGTTTTTTCCTTCTTTTAGCGATTTTATTAACCCACATGCGCCAATAGCAGTAGCAAGGGATACAGCATCGATATCAGCTGTTCCAGATTCAAGCATGTTATTGAAAAGCTCCAAAGCAATTAAGGGTTTTCCTCCCATTGCGTAGAAGCGGCACAACAATGTACACGCAATCACGTTATACGTTGATTCCTGCGAGGTTTTTTCGAATACCCATCTAGCAGATTCTGCACCTTCAAGGAATCCATAGAATTCCATGAGTGCAGTAACTACAAAAGAGTTAGACGACAATCCAAACTTAAAACTTTGCCCATGAACTTGCTTACCAAAGATCAAACTCCCAGAAAGACGCGAGGCAGCAATAATCCGAGGGACAGTGTGCCTATCAGGAAGAATGCCTCGAATAAGCATTTGTTCGTAAACGGTAAAAGCGGCGTGGAAATTCCCATGGTCAATATGTTTTTGGATAAGGGTATTCCAGCCAAATGTATCTGATGTAGAAATTTTATCGAACAGTTCATGGTTTGGAGCTATTTCCACAGTCTCCAATGCCGATACCTGAAGTCGGACAGGGAAATTAGTGATACCTCTATAACTACTGTCACATGACGAGTGGTTCTTGAAGCGTAGGACCGGCACGGTGCTTGGTTTATCTGTTTTGTAGAAGCAACGATGCGTACATGAAATCGACGATGACGCCGGCGCTGCCGCCGGTATCACTTCCATTCTGCTTCTTCTTCTTCTTCTTAATTAGGTTCTTGTTGTTACCGCCGTTGAGAGGACGTCTTCTACGCGTATTTGTAGAGTAGTCTAATTCGTTTTTGGAAATAATATTAAATAGCCCCTGAACTTCTAGAGATAAATCAATTATGTCACTTAATCCCTCACTAAGTTTTTTCAGAACTTCAAGTAATCACTATTTTAGACAAGCAATGAAGCAGACAATATTTCAAGATAAAAAAAAAACAATTTAATAGTTTCATAGAAGTTTATAATTAGTTATTAAGATGATCCTTAATTAAACAATTTAGGTATAATAGTAATCATTTATAACATTAATAGAATGTTTTAGAATTTTGGTTAATGTTTATTGTATATTTGAGTGATCCCACCTTAAGCAACAACCGAGTTGTTTCAAAATGGCCATATTGTAGGGATGAGAGTGTTACTCTTTTAAATCGACTTATTATATATATATATATATATAACTGTTGTATTTAATTTGAATCTAGTTATAAAAATCTTTGGAAATAAATGTTGATAACTATTAAAAATTAATTCATATTCTCCCAATAAATATCCTCTATTGGAGACATTTTTTTAGACCTAGCTAAAGTCAATATGTCGGCTCCATATATATGTTATTTTTGAATTTTATCATTAGTACATTTTATATATTTTTATAGGTTGGGTTTTGAGCTCATATTTTATTAGAATTTATATATTGTAATGAGTTTTAAGTTTTGATTGAGCTTAGAAGTAGTTGTTTAGTTTTTTTTTTTATTTTTGATGTACTTCTATAAATAGTGACATTGTAACATAGGGTTATTTGAACCATTATTAAATGAAAAATCAATAGATTGGACGACTCCCCGAAAATGTAGGCATTGTTGGCCGAACCTCGTTATATTTTGTGTTTTTTTATTATTTTTATCATTTTATCTTTATATCTTTTTTTATCATGTGTTTAGATTAGATTTTTTTCTCAAAAGTATACACTAGGATTATAATAAATAACTCCAATAGTAATGGTTGGTGTTTCAAATAGTATTTCAATAAATAAGAAAAATAAAGACAATTTTGACTCTTTGATTTCTAATAAGTGTCTTAGAATTGTTGTCTCTTTAATATTTTCGCAAGAGAAACGAGGTGGCACACAACATAAGCTTGTCATGTAGAAGAGAAAGCGGTTAGAGGATATTCCTTTGGTGAGAGTATATGCAATCTCATCATGAATAGAGATGTAGTGAATGGTGAAAGTCTTTCTAGCCACTCGTTCGCGAACAAAGTGAAAGTCAATTTCAATGTGTTTAGTTCGGACATGAAAACTGTATTGGCAGATAAGAATGCGACCCCAATGTTGTCACACCGTAATGTAGGGGTTGAGACATGGGTACACGAAGTTCGCCAAAAAGAGATTACAACCAATAGAGTTCAATTGTAGAATGAGCTAAAACTCAAAATGCAGACTTAGTGCTGGAGCGAGAAACAACAACCTACTTTTTTGAGTTTTAGAAAATGAAAGTGTCACCAATAAATATACAATATCCAGTTGCGGATTGTTGATCATCAAGTCATCTATCCCGATCAGTATCTGAATAAATAGAGATGATGGGAGAGACCATGATATAGAGTATGTTGAACATATCTCAGAATATGTTTGATTGATACTCAATGAATAGTGGTGGGTAAACTGACAAGCACGATTAACAATAAATGCAAGTTGAGGACAAGTGAGCGTGATATATTATAAAACCCCAAATATGTTATTGTATATGAAGGGATAATGAAGATGATCACCATCATGTTTGGAGAGAGACAAACCATTATCAACTAGAGTATTAAGTGGTTTGGTATGGTGGATATCAACAAGTTTCAAAATGTTGGTGACATAGTTGGCTTGACTTAGATATAGGCCATTAGATGGTCAAGTAGTTTTGAATCCTAAAAAATATAAGAAGAGATCCCATGTCTCGGATGAGGAACATCCTACTTAATTGAGTGATACAAGACGATATATGAGAAGGAGAGTTACTAGTAAGTATGATGTCAGACACATAGACAAGTAAGTATGAACATATATCTTCATTGTGTAACAAGAGCAATCGTGTGACCGACTTGGATTCAACAAACTCAATGGTTGACAAGGAATTGCGGAGTGTGGAGTGACATAGAGCTTGCTTGAGTCCATAAATTGTTTTCTTGAGATGAAAAACATGATTTAAGACTTCTAGATGGATAAACCCATGAGGTTGTTCCATAAACTCTTCTTCAAGTAAAGAATCATTAAGGAATGCATTGTTGACGTCAAGTTGATGAATGGACCATTGACAAATAATATCAAAAGAACAAACTGTTCGAATTATAGTTAGATTGACATCTGGACTAAAAGTCTATTCATAGTCAATACCCGATTGTTGATGAAAGCCTTTAGCGACAAAACTTGCATTGTGACGTTCAATAATGCCATCAACTTTGTGTTGAAGTTTGAATACACATTTACAACCAACATCATTTTGAGTACGAGAGCATAGAACATAATCACATGTATTAATCTATAGTAGAGAATTATACTCAGATGTCATAATTGTTCTCTAAGCTTGATCTTTAATGGTAGTGGAGACACAAGTTGGTTTAAGTGTAGAGATTGTAGTAAGGTTAATAGACGAGGGAATGTACGATTTTTGGTTCGAGTGATCATTGAATATATAGAGCAGGCAAGAGAAAGAATTGGAGAATAATGAGTGGAATGAGAGATAAGAATTGTACAGGGATGATAGGGGAAGATTGAGTAGGTGTAGTATGAATAGAAGAAGGTGGTTGTGAAAGTGAAAAATGTGATTCTACGTACAGTAGGTGTTAAATGAGTAGAATTTTGAGGGATGATGCTAGATTGGAGAATAGATTGGTGAATGTGAGGATTGCGATGGTGACAGGGGTACGAGATCTTAGAAGATCGAGAAAGGATATGGTGTTTCGTCAAAGATAACATGACATGAGATATAAAGACAATTAATAGGAATATAGAGACATCAATAACCTTATGAGTTTTGCTATAACCAATAAAAATGCAACAAATATATTTGAAATCAACTTTGTGTTGATGTAAGGACGACTGAAGGATAACAGGCATACCCAAAAACCCTTAAAGTTACATAATTAGGTGATCGCCCAAGTAAAAACTTATACAGATCGATAATCTAAAACTGGCATAGAAAGCCTATCAATAAGATATGTTATAGTAAGAAAAGCATCATCGCAATATTTTTGCGGCTTAATTTTTGTAATGTGTCGAATTATTTGTTCAAAAATACCATTTTGTTCACTTGTATGGGACATGATAGTCGATGTTAAATCCCATGCACCTCTATCCGTTATGAAACCAGACTATTTCCAAAATCAGTTTGAATTTCACCCAATGCTTTGAATTTGGAAAATGTGAGAGAAACATTTGGTTTTCTCTTAATAGGATACAACCAAGTATATTCATGCTAAAGTTATCAACAAACAAAGTGCATAAAATAATAATGTGCATAAAATAATAATAGACAGACATTGAGAAAATAGGTACTGATCTCCTAACATTGATATCAAATAATTTTAAAGTGGCAAAAGTTTGCGATATAGATTTATCATTGTTTGTGTAATTTTCTAAGATAATTCTAGCACAGGTAACTTAAAGCAACAAATATAGAAGAGGTGGTGGCGGCCAAATGATTTCCCAACCTATTATGTTTATTATGTTAGGTTGCATGGAACTTTAATTTTGTAACATGAGGATAAGAGGTATATGGTTAACCAGATGATCCGCTCAATTTTCTATATATAGGGCGAGATGGCCTAGTTGTCCGACAACAAACTAGTGACTCGAGGTTGGCTGATCAAACCCCGACCTCGCATAATCCCATTTTTATATATGTTATGTTTTCTTTTTGTATTAAGTCTTATCTATGATGAAGAATGTTTAATTATAGAAGTATGACCATCAAACTTTTGTTGACCACCCATACAAACATCAACTAGCCAATATGAAGTAGTGTTTGCATGCAGATGAACAATTGGGAAGTCTTTCTTCATCTTTCTAGTGTAGCAATTGGACGTTTGTCAATCATGATCGAACCATAGCCAAGTATCCCCTATCGCATTCTTCGATTATCATTGATTCAATCTCTTCGTCCTGATCCTGAGCACAACTCCACGCCGCGATCATTGGACTGTCTTGATTCACTTTTTTCCGTTTGTAGTAAGCTTCGATTGGATTTGAAACTATAACTTGTTAGTTCAATCACTACCTTATATTCCCTCATTCATAAGTCTACAAGGCCTCGACACCATTTACACGAATGTACATCAACAAGCTTCGTAGCTCTGGACAATTTGTGATTTGGATGAAGTTTGAGGAAAACAATCGAAATTTCACTTTGGATTTCAATTCTCTCGATTAACACACAAGATGATCTATCTTCGATCACTACTCGTCATGTGCTGGCACGTGATCTCTTATGAAGGCTCGAATATCGTGAAGAATCCACATATAACTCATTCTCCCATATATGCAATCTTCTACTGATACTGATGGAGTTCGAGCGAAGTGTACGATATTCTTTGAGATTAAGTTCTTTTTTATATTTAGACTGGGTTAGTTACGTTCGTACTTAGGTTAATTCATGGCGATTATTCTTAAGCACAACTAACTTCTATAAATTCTCACCCAAGAGTTCTATCTGTCGTATGATTGAATTCATGTAACGATTTCTATCTAAACTAGAAATTATGATTGACCAAGGCAAATTAAGCAATTAACATGTAAGAATAGCCAGCTCATCACAATGGAGAAGTACTGGATTAAAAAAAAAAGCTCTAGGCATGAATGAAATTAGATGGTTGATTACTGAAATAAAAATTAGCTAATGAGGTCGAAATTCACATTTTGTCTAATGGGTAAAATAATGTCTGATGAGAATCGTCTAATGGGTAAAATAAGGTATCTCGGAAACAAATCAAGATACACAAACATATTCAACACTCAAATTCAAACCTATTGATTTTCTAAACTAAATTACTCTACAAATATTCAAATTCAAGCATCCAATCTGGCATCACAATTTTGTGTTTTGTTTTACCTCATAAAGATATTACTGAAATAACTTCTTACAATAATATATTCAATGGGATGTTCTTAGTTCTTACCAGGCAGACAACCAGAGAAGTCTAAACTTTGAACACATTCACAATGAAGAAGTACTGGATTAAAAAAAAGCTCTAGGCATGAATGAAATTAGATGGTTGATTACTGAAATAAAAATTAGCTAATGAGATCGAAATCACATTTTGTCTAATGGGTAAAATAGTATCTGATGAGAATTGTGACGAGGGAAATAAATGTAAAAAAACATTAACAAGAACATAATAAAAACTTCAGTCCAATCTAAGGGCATATAAAATAAATTGATGCTGTGTGATACTTTACAATCAGACATATTTAACAAAGTCATTTTTCAAAACCAAATAAATAAAACATGAAAGTTAGTAAACAACATTTTGGTTTTCAGGTTTTCATAAAAATTGATCATTAACAATCAAATACAAATTGAAGCTTTTCACAAGTTCCATGTATTTTAAACATATCTTTTACTATCTTCATGAACTTCAAAACCAATAAATACCAATGACATGAAAACATGTCTTCATGATCATGAACTTCTGGGAGAACTTCTAAATACCTTTATTTTTTACAGGAGAGTGAAAGGAACTCTGGAGGAAGAGAGGCTGGATCAAGTTCCCAACAGTCTTTTGGGACCTTGCTGTCACTCTCAGCCAGCTTTCTCGCAGGGATTTCATGTGAAAACAACTGAAAGTCGCCTTTCTCAACCCATTTGATTGCATTACAACCAATCTCCTTCCTCTTAAACAGGGTTTTGAATCCATCAACCTTCTCTAGGTAACCAAAGCTTAATCCATATATCTCACTGTAACTAGTTAAAAACACAATGATCTCATAGCATCGTTTATTACCATTTCCTACACTGTCTTTGCTATTATACAAAGCCCAAATAGAACCCTTCTCTGGGTATATCCAATACACTTCTCTTGCAGCCCTTTCAGCATTGACTATATGAGAAAATATGTTCAATGAATAAAGAGAGTCACTCTTGCCAAGTTTAAACCTCCCACAAGAAATATGAACTCCCATCGTCTTCTCCCATGATATCAATGACTCATCCCCATTATTATTATTATAAGTATGAAGGTCTAACCAATTGATCTTCACTTCAAATGGCTTTACAGAAGCAATTTCGGCAATCAAACCATACAGTCTTGGCATTCCGTCGTCGTCATCATAAAGAGCCCATACCTGTCCTTTCTTAAAGCTTCTTTCTTCTCTATCTCTATCGAAATCATAAAAGTCCGAATCCTCTACAGCTATTATATTCAAATCGTTATCATTTGAAAACTTACCATTCCTCTTTATTTCAGGATTTCCAATTTTTGGCCTTTTGGGTCTAGAAGCATTTGACTTCTTCTCTGTTTCCTTCAACTTCAACTTCTTTTTCTTCTTTGTTAGCATTTGGATTTCTGCTAATGTCATAGTTTCAATATCCTCAGCATTCTTACTTGACTTTGATCCTTCCATTTTTTTAGACTCTTTAATCCGGTTTGATCTTGGACGGCGAAATATGATATCAGCCTTTTTACTTGTCATCACCTGCGTCTCCTCATCTTCTGTTTCAGCCATCTGCATTGAAGTCCTCAAATTCACGTCATACTCCTTCGTTCTTCCGCCGTATTTGATCAGACATCACACAAAAAGATTCGGATACGAACTTGAATGCTCCATCGGAAATGGCCGATGGGCTCTTATTTGAATGTAGAGTAAGGGTTAGGGTTTTGCACGGCTTCTATTCCTCTGATTTCTTGATGAATTTCAACTTTCAAGATAGTTTTAAATATGCAAATGAGCCCTTCAGCCTTTTCAATTGAATAAAATTAAAGTTACTAAAAGTAATTATATATATATATATTGAGATTTTTGAGAATAAATAAATTTTTTTATTGGTAACTAACTATCTACTTTAGTTTTATCTTTTAAATTCAACCAAACATTTTTATAAACTTATACCATTAACTTCCAACATTCTTTTATATTAATTTTCTAATAATTTTAGTTTTTTTTATTGCTAAAGGATGATGTTTGTTTAATATGAGTTGATTGGTTTATTTTGAATGATTAATCAAATTAAATATATTTATACACAAATTTATAAATATAAATCAATAATTTTAAGTGATCTATTAATTAAAGTGTTTAAAATACATAATAAAAATCAGGAATGTTCGAGATTTGTGAAATGCAATATAAAAGAGTAATGATGATTTAATATGTGAATGAGATTATGCGTTGATAAGATGGTTTAGTACAAAATATTCAAAGTTAGATTGTGTGTGAGATAGTTGGTTTGAGATGGTTTGAGTTGGCCGAAGTGAGGGCAAGAGATCGGTATAAAATGTTCAAAGTAAGGCAATGAGATTAGTAATAAGAGATCGATCGAAAAACAAATGATATTTTGATGATTTAATTAAAGTGAGTATAAAAAGTCAAAACAAAACCTTCGAATGGAGGTCACGGAATTAATAATGAGAGGTCGATTGGAGAATAAATATATTGGTGGTTAATTAATTTTGTGAATGAAAAATGGTTGATTGGTCAAAATTAGTGTCTAAAAGGTCGGTACAAAATGCACGAAATAAGATATATTCGCACAAAATTTAATAATTAAAATGACATTTTAAATTAATTATATTCAAATATTATATTTAATTATTTAACATAATTATTTTTTGTATTTTAGTATTAATATTATAAAGTTATTAATTATATATATATATATAACAAATTCACAAAATAGAATAAATAGGTAATATATAAAATAAAAATATTAAAAATTATATGTTGACATGTTTTAAATAATTGATAAATATATTTTTTTTTTATTAATTTTATAAATGTTTATGTAATATTAGAAGATAAGGGATTTTTAACGTGAGTTAAGTAGTTTATTTTAAATTGTTAGTCTTTGTAACGTTTAAAAACGGTCGATATCTTAAAGTGTTTTCTCGACTCGATAGTTTTCAATTCATAACTTATTATCCTCTCGAATCTTGAGTGAGATGAGAAACAAAAATAATAGGGTAAACTAGAGTCTAACTTAATGTCGACTTTATTAAATTTCGTGAATTACTTTCCTCTTGTACATCGTAAAACAAAACGATAGAACGACTTTCTCATAAGTTGTCTCTTCTAAAGTGAAGTGAGGAATTGAAAATATGATTTGATGAATATCTCTAGAATAAATTTGATTTTTTAGAGTCACCACACAATTTTCCTTTTATGAATTGGGAAAAGAAAATGTTTTGCGTTCTCAAACGCGAATGAAAAAAATTCCGATCAAGATTTGGTGCTTGGTTACACGTGAGATAGGGCATCGACGTTATATCTCACGTGTCCATCAAATGATGATATCTATTATAAATTTTTGGCCATTTTATATAAATATTTCTTTTACATTTTGTTTATTTATTCCACCATAGTATACACGTCTAATGATAAATCCAAACATAACACATGTGACTAAAAGTTTGTAACAATCTTTTCCTAGGACATGCGACTAGGTTGTGGTCATGGTGCGAAAAATAAGTAGTTAAGATTGAGATGCCTACTTGTAGGTGTAGGCGATATCTAAATAATACCTCAAAAAAATAAAAATAAAAGAGTTAGTATAAATAAATAAATAAATTACAATCTAGACTTAAAATAATTACCTTTTTTTATATCTTTGTTGGAAAGTATTTATTTGGCTATTTTAGATTTTTTTTAATATTTGTTTTAATCATTTATTTTATTTTTTCCAAGCCCAAGTGGCTCTCTAAATCTTTTTATCTTTCTTCATCGGATTGGAGAGGACCAGCGATTGGCCACCGGGGCTACTCTTACGAAGTACAACCTACCTAAAGGATTACCTTTGTCCTCCTAAATAGAAAGAATTATTTTCACTGGGCAAGATATGCAACTTTGTTTCTAAAGTCAAGGACCAAAACGAAATTTATTACCAACAACGAAAAACCAAAAATCTGTTAGGATCGAAGACAACAATAGAAGGGGGGTTGAATACTGTTGTTCTATTTTTTACATAAATGCGATTTTAATCCTATTAGAGATTGAAAATTTGTTTCTATTATTGGACAAATCGTAGCAAATTTTTGAACGGTATCAAGTGCGGAAAGTACTTGCAGGATTTGAAGCAACAAATATGAGAATGATTGAAGCAATGAAAAGACAACACAATATTTTATGGATATTCAGAGATTAAAACTCCTACGTCACCCTTTTCTCTATTTCCAGAATGACTTCACTAGAAGACTTTGATTTGTATAGCCTCTACACAAACCCACTCAAATCACAGGTTTTATCACTTGACTGTCTGAACTCTTAGCTCTCACACTTATCTTGTTGAACAGATGACTATCTGTTGTACATTTTGTCGTATTGTAATTTACGCGTGCTCAGCTACTTGACTTAGTTGATAAGCATTCAACTGATGTGGAATTAAGCCGATAGTGAGCTCTGCTGATGAGCTACTTTGCTGATAGCAAACTCAGCTATTGAACAGTTCTGCTGATGAGCTACTCTACTGATGGAGAAGCTCTACTGTAAAGGAATCTTTAGATTTTGCTTGCGCATTAAAACATTACTGAACTTAGTTTTATTCATTCATCAAAATCATGTATGTTCATTTTAATTATCCTAAGTTCATTTCAATCAATTGAAACGTTTTTCTTAATTCAACTTAATTTAACAATTTTCCTCTTTAACAATTTCTCCATTTTTAATTTAACACCCCTTTAACTTAATTTAACAATTTCCCCCTTTTCCATTTATCTTAATTTAACAGAAACCTAAGATAGTCAAATCATGTCTTGTCTCCTTCATTCTATGGAACCAGCAATTGTTTCCATTTTCATCAATACCGAAACTTCCAAAGATTTATGGGACTCTTCACAAAAACTCTACGGAAAGTCCAAAAATATCTCTCATATATTTCAACTAAAAAAAATTATTTCTTCCATCTCAAAGAAAGGATCAAGCATCACATATTTCATCGGAGAATTTATCAGAAGGTGGACTGAGTTAGAAATTTATCTCTCACCAATAACAGACCTAGTCACCATAGCCCAAAGAAATGAACATGAAAAGATTTACCAAATTTTGGTTAGATTGGATTCGAGCCGGGACAATGTAAAGTCCCAAATTCTTCTCGCTCTAGAGCTTCCCTCGCTCATAGATGTAATTGCAAGACTTGAGAAAGAGGATACTCGCAGGGATAACTTTAAAGGTCTCGGAAACACCATAGATAATCAAGTTTACTTCTCTGGCCGAGGAACTCTCTCGAATCGAGGAAAATGGCCAACTATGAACCTCAAGTGTGATCACCGTGATAAAATGGGTCATATCAAAGACTACTACTACCACTTCCACCCTATCTCAAGCCACATATGCGTGGAGAAGACAGTTGACAAAGAGGCAGCAAATGGGGAAATAGTCGGAGAGGATTTCTTAACCATGGAGACGGAAAAGGCAGTACAGTAAGAGACTAGACTCTAGTTTGGTCAAATGAAGCTAGGCTTCCAACGTCTTTAAGGTGGATAGTTTTTCAGATTGGGCTCTCCCTTCAAACATGCATGCCCAAGCCAAAGGAAATACTTCAAAGCTCAATCATAATGAAGTGCATTGTGTGGATCCAGACAACTTCGAGCTCTTTCTCCAATTCTCTGATTTCATGAAAACCCAACAAGAGAAGTCCACTAATGAAGTGGACCCAATTATATCTTCTCATTCTTCTAATTTCAATTCCTGTTCAAACTATTGGTTGTTGATTCCAGCGCCACTGATCACATGGCTAAAAATAAAGATGTTTTTGAAAATTTAAATTTGGAAAAATTTAATCAAAATGTTAAATAGCTAATAATTCTAGTATTCCCATTCATGGAATTGGATCAATTAAATTGTTCTCAAAACAACTTGATAATGTCTTGTATGTTCCTGAATTATCACCAAATCTAATCTCGGTTAGTAAAATCACAAAGGACCTTAATTGCTTAGTTCTTTTTTATGACGTTGATGTTGTGTTTCAGGAAAGGTCGACCGGGATCACGATTGGTAAAGGAAGACTTGAAAATAACCTTTACATTATTAAACTTTCTAGTTATGCTTTAAATTCCAAGAATAATTCTCATTTTCTATGGCATCGTCGTTTAGGACATCCATCAAAGCATGTGCTTAGAAAATTATTATAATCGATGTTTGAGTTTTTAGATTGTGATGTATGTCATTTTGCTAAAAAATTAGACTTCTGTTTCACAATTCAAATAGTTTATCTAAAGCTCCTTTTGAATTAATTCATTCTGATATTTGGGGTTTAGCACCTACTACTTCAGTTAATAATTTTAAATATTATGTTTCATTTATCGATAATTTTTCAAGAACCACCTCGATTTTTTTACTCCACGATAAATCAGAAGTATTTTCAAAATATTTAGAGTTCGTTTCCTTATTGAAAACTAATTTCAATTTTCAATAAAATTATTTAGAACTAACAACGGGATTGAATATGTCAATAAAAAAATTCCTCTTTTCTCAAAACAAAATGTATAGTGCATCAAACCTCTTGTGTCCATACCCCGACCATGAATAGTACGACAAAAAGAAAAAAATCGTCATCTTCTTGAGGTTACTCGCTCTCTATTATTTCAATCTAACGTCCCAAAAAGATTTTGGTCTGATGCTTACTTACTGCTACTCATCTCATTAATCGTATTCCTAGCAGCGTTCTTATTAATTTGAGTCCTTTAGAAAAATTAAAAAACAAGAGAAGTGACCTTAATCATCTTCGTATCTTTGGTTGTGTATGTTATGCGCATATAAACCATACTAATAAATTAAGTCCTCAATTAGTTAAAACTATTTTTCTTGGTTATTCTACTACCCAAAAGGGATATAAATGTTATGATTCTATTTCTTAAAAACTCTATTTTTCTCATAATGTCATCTTTAATGAAGATGAATTTTATTATAAAAATAAAGAGGATAATAGTGATGATCTCAATGAGTTTGGTTGGAAAGATTATGTATTACCCCTGGATATGAATTGTTCTTGCATGAATATTCCTTCTAATAGAGATTCAAATACTGCTCCAGATAAAGAAGCGGAAAAGGAACACCATGTGATATCCCTAAGAAGAAAGTCACAATGATTCGGTCACAAATAATGACTATGAAACTCAAAGTGACAATCTAGACACTATTCCTGAGACACTAAGTACACCTTCAAGGGGAGAAGCTAATAATGGATTTATCTCTGAAGACATTTCCGAAACAACTACAAGGGATGATAATGTTCGAAGGTCCTTAAGGGTTGTTCAACCATCGAAAAAGCTTAAAGATTATCATCTTTATTCGGTAAATATCCTATTTAAAAATACTTATCTTATGAAAATTTCTCTAATGAATATCATGCTTTATCAAATAGAGCCAGAAATATTTTAAGAAGCCAAGTTCATCCCAAATTGGTGTGTTTCCCTAAAATTAGAGGCTCTAAAAATATTTTACCTTTGCTATTGTCACCAAATATAATCTTCGGTCCTAAGCATTTAGTAATATCAGTCAGTAGTCGTATGTTACCTATCATGTGTCTAGAGCATCCGCTATCCATATACCAAACATATTCTTCCAGGCAACTGTCCTGAGTTACCTACATATATACATATTCACAACTTTAGTACCCAACTTCATTTGGGTCCATGGTTAATTAGTCTCTTAGGGATCCATATTTTAGTTATTTTAATGGATCTCCCATTTTGCGTTGTTAATAAAGCGTATGATTTAGATTTGGCAGACGTCTTCCTGTCGGCTGATGATCCCTTAGCCTTGTTAGATGATTTTTGATGAAAATCTTTTGACTTTTTGTCAAATTTTTGTTTTCCAGACAAATTGGCTTCCCTTTTATTAGGATTAATCCATCTTGAAGTCAACTTAATATATTTAACTTCATCTTTTAAAGTTAAGTCATCACAACTTTATGATTAGTTCCACTGTCTATTAAATTTCCCCTAACAAAGCTTATTGGCTTAAGTTTGCCATTCACTGAGTTTAACTTTTTGCTGGAATTAGTTGGAGGGCTATTGTAAAATCCTAGACCATATTTACATCCGACAGGCCTTTGCTGAATGATCAAATGATTGACAGATGCTTCAGATTTTGTCCAAGAAGTAATCATATAGTTTAATCTTTGGTTTTCGGTAGAAAGAGTTTTGATTGTTTCTTTGAGCTTCTCATTCTCAGATGAAAGCTCATTTGTTTCATTTTTTAAAACTTCAGGTTCATTGTTTTGAGATGAAAAACTTGTACTGTCAGATTTGTTTTTCAAATTAATTTCATTGAAAGATTCTGACAGTTTCATGTACTCAATGACCATGTCATTGAGTGAAGTGGTTAAATCATCTCTAGTGAATTCATCAGAATAGAATTCAAATACCTCAGTTTATTCAGTCATTAAGCATTTGTCACCTACATCTTCACTATCAGCCCACTTGCTCTTGCTTTCTTCAGCCAGCAGAGCTTTCTGCTCCTTCATGTTTCTTTTGTCAAAAGACTTCTAGTCGTCCCTTTTGGCTTTCTGCAATCAACCTTGAAGTGACCTGGTTTATCACAATTAAAGCATTTCAAGTTAGATTTTGATTCTTCTTTATTATCAAATCTATTAGAGTTGGAGTTAGAATGATTCTTCTTCAAGAATTTGCAAAACCTCTTGACGAAGAATGATATGGCATCGATTTTGATCTGCTCAGCAGACTTCGTAGCTGTCACGACAGGTGGCTCTTCAGTAGTCACCAGCGCTTTTTTGATGGTCGAAGTGGATGGCTCATCTTCATTTCTTAAGTTTATTTCAAACTCATAGGCTTTTAGATTGGCAAATAAGTCATGCAGCTCAAGCTTGTTGAGATCTTTGGATTCCCTCATCGTCATCGTCTTGATGTCCCATTCTCTGGGAAGAGCTCTCATAACTTTAATAGCAACCTCTCTGTTGCTGTAAGTCTTTCCTAGAGTGGAGAGTTCAATGACAATACTACTGAATCGTTCATCGAATTCAGTCATTGTCTCTCTAGGACGCATCTTAATACTGTCAAACTTCTGTGTGGCAACCATCAACTTGTTTTGTTTGGTTTGGTCGTTGCCTTCATAAAGTTGAGTCAGTTGCTCCCAAATTTCTTTGGCAGTTAAGCATGACTTAATCTTGCTGAACATATTGTTGTCCAACGTCTTGTACAGAATATCTTTGGTCATATTGCCTAGGTTGGCCTTCCTCTTATCTTCGCAGTCCACTCATGTCTTGGCTTATCCTTCATCTCAGGAGTACCATCAACTGAGGTTGTGGCTGTGCTGATCGTCTGGATCTTCATCGACCTATCGGTGATGACATACCATATATCATCATCTTCAGCAGCCAGATGAGCTTGCATCCTGATCTTCCAATCATCATAGTCTTCCTTTGTGAACATAAGAATTTTTTTTATGAGAAACATGATTCATATGTTTGAAATTGCTTGAGAATAGAAAACCCGCTCTGATACCACTAGTTAGGATCGACTACAATAATAGAAGGAGGGATTGAATATTGTTGTGCTAATTATCACTTTTGATTCAATTTTAATCCTGTTAGAGATTAAACTATGTTTCTATATTTTTCAAAAAATCGTTACAAACTCTTAAACGATTTCAAGTGCGGAAATGCTTTCTAGATTTGAAGCGGCGGATGCAAGACGTTAAGATGCAGAAAGGAAAATAACACAAGAGTTTTATGGATGTTCGTAGATAAAACTCCTACGTTACTCCTTCTTCTATTTCTAGAAGGATTCCACTAGAAGACTTTGATTTGTACAACGACTATACAAACCCAGTAAAAACTTAGGACTTAAAGTTGTCTGTTCTGAACTCCTAGAATCTCTCTGTTGAATAGACAACCTTCTATTCAACTTACAATATTGATAATACTCTCAGAAATTATAGTAATTAACTCTCAGCTTTTACTATGTATGCTTAACAACTTAGAGAGAGAGTAAGCAAGAGAATCAAGATCGTGAAGCTTTTTCAAACTATTTTGTTAGCATGAAAGTTCGTTCGCAAAAAGTTCGTAAGTGAAAAGTTGATTCGCCATTGTACTCTAAAGCTATTATATATTAACACGTGGCAACGACCGAATTTGATTCTTGGATATTTGAGTTCACCGGAACGATTCTTCATACCGGAAATACTGGGATTCGTCGTTCACAAATCCAGGGATTCGACGTTGTACTTTGAAGTCCTCTTATCTTGAAATATAACAACGGTCGAATTTGATACGTAGATACGTGTCAACTTTCTAATGGTTGAACATTAGGGGTTGTTGTGATTAAGCTGACAGGGAAGACTGCTGATAACGAACATTAATATTTGCTATGCTGATGAGCTATGCAGATAGGCGAGCGCTCTTTCAGACGACTGTTGAAGCAATGCGTTTGCTCGCACTTCTTCAGACTGCTGCTGAAGCAAAGCGTCTGCTCAAGCTTTTTCAGAATACTGTTGAAGCAAGGCGTCTGCTCGCGCTTCTTTAGACTACTGTTGAAGCAAGGTATCTGCTCGCGCTTCTTCAAAATATTGCTGAAGCAAGGCATGTGCTCGCGCTTCTTCAAACTACTGCTGAAGCAAGGTATCTGCTCGCGCTTCTTCAAACTACTGTTGAAGCAAGGCATCTGTTCGCACTTCTTCATACCTGTTGTTGAAGTGAGACGTCTACTCACGCTTCCTCAGCTCTGCTGTTGAAGTGAGACGTCTGCTTGCACTTCCTCAGTTGTACCTGCGCATTCAACATTTGCACAACTTAGTTTTATTCATTTATGAATTCATCACAAAAACTTTGTCGTATAAATTAAACTTAGTTTTATTTTCCTAATTTCATTTTAATCAATTAAAACATTTTTCTTATTTCAACTTAATTAATTATTTCTTTTTTAATTAATTTTCTTTTTTTCTTTATTTAACTTATTCTAACAATTACATTTTTGAAGATCTTGGAGAAAATATTTCACTGTCAATACATTTATGGTGTGATAGTCAGTTTGTTATAAATATCACCAAAAATTCAGTTCTTAATGAAAGAACAAAACAACTTGAGATCGATTGTCATCTTGTGCGAGATTAATTCAAGAGGTTTTGTAATTTCTAAACATATCTACCCAACATCAGATTGATGATTTCTTTACTAAAGTTCTTAATCCAATAAAATGTCAGTTTTACTTTTCAAGATGAATTTATAAGATCTTAATCTTGCAAGCGGTGTGTGAAAAAATATATATAAATTATGTATAAATGTTTCAGCCCATTAATTATTGAGTTATATAGAGTTTAAGATTTGTGTGTCTAAATTCAGTTTAGTGTTATTACTTCTAAATTTACAAGTTAAGTCTTCTTTTTAGTTAATAGAAGATAAATGAATGGCTAAAATGTAATATGTATAAATAATAATAAAAATATAATATATGGGACTAATGGTGTAAATGAGTCGAGTCGCTCGTGAGGGGCTCGGTCAAAGTTGATTTGAGTTTAGTCAAAATCGAATTCGAGTCAATCTCGAGCCATCTCATTTAAGATTCGAGCCGAATTCGAGCTTAGATAAGACTCGCTTGATGGCTCGTCGAACTTTTTCAAGCTTAATCATATAATTTTTTTTAATTATATTTTACTTTTTAATCAAAATTTGAAACATACCCATAAGACTATTGATGGGCTTATTGCTTATGAGCCTCCTCAAAATATACTTATATATTAACAAATATAGTCTATATAATACTTATAAGGAAATAAATATATTTGATATTAATTTAATTACATAAACATAATTTTTAAAAATCTAATCAAAATATAATTATAAAAAAATGGGACAATGATTAAGTATGTAGCCCGCAAACACACTTAACCATTTAACCAGACGTCGTCTGACAGGTTCAAACTCGAGAACTTAAGTTAGTATCCACCTCTTATTTTTGCTAGGCTAGAAGAGGAGATAAAAATATACTTTTACTGTAACATTATTTAATATATGTAATTTCAATGTATTATATTTTATAACATATAAAACTAATTTTATTTCACTATAAAGTATTTATCAAGATATACAAAAATGATATTTATAAATTAATATATATATATATATATTATATAATATATAATATAATCTAATACTTATAAGTTATAAGGAAATAAATAGATTTCATATTAATTTAATTATATAGACATCATTTTTGAAAATCAAAATTTAATATTACTGTAATATTATTTAATAGGTGAAATCTCAATATATTATATTTTATAAAATATAAATTATTTTTATTTCACTATAAAGTGTTCATAATAAAGTCTAATATGTTTTCAAGTTTATCTCAAATACAATACACGACTTGAAAGTATTTTTCTCAAACTTGCATGAACATTAATAACTCACTTAGGTATTCTACGTGTATTCTTATTCGAACCAATACGTCCATTCTTACGTGAACCAAGTCCATGCTGAGGAAGAGTTACGTGGCGTAAATAAAAAAAAAATATGTGGAAAGTTGTACGGTCCGATGAATGAACTCTCGACTTTCATTATGTTTTTTTAATATAAGAAATTAATATATAGATATATTTAAATTCGAGCCTTTCAAGACTTTCGAGTCGAACTCGAGCCTATGATTATATGATCGAGCCGAATTCGAGCTTGTTTTTTTAAAGCTCGGTCGAGTTCGGGCTCAAGTCGAGCCAATAAAAAAATAAGTCTAGTCGAATTCGATCTAGGGCTAGTTTGAGCTCGACTCGACTCGTTTACAACCCTATACGGGACCAAGTTTTTCCTATTCATATTTTTCTTTTGATTACATGATTCTCTTGTTCCTCTTAAACTCTCCAAGATTTGAGAAATCAAGATGTTGAAATTTGACACAGTATTCCTACCTATAAATAGGTTTCTCTTCAATATTTTCAGTAAAATTTGTATTTTCTGAACTTTTCCTTCTCATCTTATTATTTCAAACTTTCTTATTCTCTTAAAAGTGTGAATTATTTAATTTCAATTTTATGTGTCCTCCTTTTAAGAATGATCATGAATGAGATTGTATTAATTTTTTTTTGAATAAATTTAATAACCCTTTTCAAATGATACTGCAAATCCATTTCCATAACCCCTTTTAGTCCCAACCCTCATGCATACCTAAACTCAACAAATGCGAATATCATCTTCTCCCTCCAAAACAATGCATATTTGTGTGGTCACAGTTACTCAAACCCAAAATTTAAAAAAATTATAAACATGCCCTTAAAGTTTGTAGATATTTTGATTTAGATATATAACTTTTTATATATTAATTTATTCAAAGTTTTAATTTGGTCTTTTAACTTTTAGTTAAACTGAATTTTTATATTTAGTTTTCTATATAATTTATTTATATATTTAATTTTTTGTTTTTATCTTATATATTTTTATTATATTTTTTTATGTATCATAAAATTATAATAGTAAATAATATTGTCAAAAAAAACTTTAAAAAATAATAAAATACAATAATTACATGTCTTAAAAATACTTAAATTATTAATATTGTGTTTATTTAATGATGTTTAATTTGTTTTTTTTTTAAGTGTAAGTATTGATCTATAATTAATTTATCATAATTTTTTTTAATGGGTGAGAGTTTAAAAAATATTGAGATTTAATTGGTAAAGTTGATAAATATATTAGTAATTAATGAAAAGATTAAAAAGTTTGTATAAAAAGATATATTTTATAATATTCATTTTAGTTAGAAAGTGATTTTTTTGAGATACTCTTTATCTTCTATTTTTTTTAATCAATAGTTATTAAGAAAGCATAAGTTATTCTAAAAAAAATTCTAACAAATATAATAATTAATTATAAAGTGAACCACTAACAGTTAACAATCAAAACGTGGTGAGAGATTGGCCTTGACTTGCATGAAGGCCAAGTGTACTATGTGATGTCAAAATCATACTAAGCAAATCCATATAACTAATGCCCTTTAATCTCTTCAACTTTTTTTGTTTGGTGTTCCCCTAAAATTAAAAAAAATATAAAAAACAAAAAGTCAAAAAGATATTTATTATTTTTACATAATTAGGATAATATTAATAAATATCATCATATCTTTATTTGTTTCTCAACTGTATCGTCTCTCTCTAACCCTCATAGAGAGAGAGAGAAAGACAGCCAAAAACTAGACGGTCATGCTGTTTCCCTCTCCATTCCACCTCTTTTGTGTCATTCTCCTCTGTTTCCCTCTCGCTTTCGTCTTCACCATCACTTCACCTTCAAAACCAGAACCACCAATCCAAAGCACCATAATAATAAACACAAAACCTAAATCCACAATCTTTTCACAACTCAATAGCGGCAAGACCAAGAACTACACTTCTAAAAAACTTGCCTTCTTGTTCCTCGCCCATGCACCGCTTCCATTCTCACCTTTATGGGAACTCTACTTCAACAATGTATCAAAACATCAATACAACATATACATACACGCCGACCCGACCCGGAATTACGATCCTCCATTCTCCGGCGTATTCCAAAATCGAGTCATACCCGGATCAATTCGGACTCGAAGATATTCCCCAACATTAATCGCCGCCGTGCGCCGTCTCCTAACCCATGCACTCAAGGACGATAAGTCAAATTCAATGTTTGCCCTCCTCTCCCCATCTTGTATTCCTCTCCATTCATTCAATTTCACATACAAAACATTGATTCCATCCCGTAAAAGCTTCATCGAGATACTGAAAAACGAGCCAGGGATGCTGGATCGATGGATGGTTCGTGGGGAAAACGTGATGCTGCCTGAGGTTCGGTTTGAGGATTTCCGAGTTGGGTCACAGTTCTTTGTATTGACACGTAAGCACGCGAAGATGGTGGTGAGTGATCGGCGGCTTTGGGGGAAATTCAAGATGCCTTGTTTGAGACGAGACACGTGTTATCCAGAAGAGAATTATTTTCCAACGCTACTTAACATGCAGGATCCACGTGGATGTGTTCCGGCCACGTTGACTTACGTTGACTGGAAGGGACGCGTGGATGGTCATCCTCGGACTTATAATGGGTCGGAGGTGGGACCCGAATTGATTGAGAAAATCAGGGGAAGACGACCTAGGTATGGGGACTTGACGATCAACGGTTCAGATGGGTTTAGGAGGGAGATATTAGGTAATCACCATCGTTATCATTATCCTTTCTTGTTTGCGAGGAAATTCGCATCTGAATCGGTGCAGCGGCTGTTAAGTATGGCGAGTGACGTTATATTTGCGGATGATCATAAATCTCTCATTTCCTCAAAGAGGGAAGGTTTAAATGAGATAATTATGGATGTTGCTGCTCCGGCTTAATGAAAGAGGTGAATAGTGCTGCCTCAACTTTTCTTATATTTTTAGCTTTTTTTTTTTACTTTCAAAAATATATATATTGGGGTTATTCGAAATGTTCTTTTTTTTTTTGGTTTAAAGTTCAAATATAGAAAATAAAGATATGTCTTTGTTAATATTGGAAGTTTGAATGATCTTTGATTACGATATATATGTTACAAACTCTGTTTAATTAAAAATGTGTAATCAAATAAAATGGATTTGTGTTAGAGAATTTGTTTTAAAATTTAAATATAATGCATGTATGATGTATCTATCTACTCAGATCCCAACTCAATTTAAAATGGAAAGGTTCAGTCTAGAAATCTTATCAATTTTGCAACTCTGAACTTAAAAATCTATAAAATAGATTTTGACCATTCAGATATTATCGACGTTTGAAGTCTATCATCAAACGGTGTAAACTTCAACAAACAAAAATCTTGTCCGGTTATTACTTCAAATCTTGTCTATCTTGTTATTCTCAAAATTCAGTTAACCTAAATAAAACATAATATTCCTTCCCATTATATATTTTGGTCCTATATAAAACACTCTCCAACTAGGAGGCCAAAACCCAACAAAAACTTAGGTTACCATTTCCTATCCAAACATCGTTTCCTTCCATTTTAATAGAAATTTAGAGAAGCTTCCTTGTGGACTTGTCTATAAATGCTACCTAGTCCCAAAACTCTTCAAAGCCTCCAAAATAGAGTTATCATATTTCCTATTTGTATTACCACAATAAAATATTTAATTTTTTTGTGTTAATTTTATTTCCTTCTATTAAGATTATACACTAAAAGATATAGTTTTCTAGTATCAAAATTGTGTATTATGAACATACAATAATTGCAATATTGCAATATATTTCACGTGTGAACACTCACCAAGCAATATTCACAACAAACATGAGTGATGGATCGCCTCTCAATCGTTCAAGTGATCCGAGTAGAAATAGAGGATTTGAATAGTGAACACTTTAATGAATTTTATTCATGTCAACATCCAAATGATATTGTTCATGATGTAAATGAGGAAATTATCACATATTGATAAGTAGAGTGATCAAATCAGGGATTATAGACACATTTCATGTGTAAATACCTACAAGGTAGTATTCAAAGCAAACATAAGTGAGGATTGCCTCTCAATCGTTCAAGTGATCGGAGTAGGACTTCCATGATAATGGACAATGAATATACTACACTACAATCCTTGGATGATTGAATAGTGAGCATTTTTATGGGTGGATGATTGAATAGTGAGCATTTTTATGGGTGATACTCTCCTGAACTCCCAAGAGATAGTGTTCATGATGAAAATGAGAAAACAATCGTCTATTGATCGATAAAGTGATTAAAGTAGGGATTTTTGTATAATGAGGAGACCTCATAGTTGTAGAGACTAGTTCCCACACCTTGCGAATGAAAATCGGTACTTCGTCTCAAATACTATGCATTATTTGTAATGAATTCATTAATACCTTGTTGAACATGTAGGATGTTGACAAGATCCAAAGAAGTACATACTCACTTTTCATGAGCTTGATTTTTTAAACTTGTCTTCAAAAGGGACATAAAAGCAACTCTAATGATTGGGAGTTAGATGGGCTTAGAAAATAAGATGTACACTACAAGGGTTTTGAGAAAACTTCCACAAATATACGCTTGGAGCTATCATTATTGGAGTTTATAGAATGCAGACCTATAACATTTGGTCATATTGCTAGTATATAGGAAGACAAGAATAATGGAGCAGTGCGTCCTCTAAGACAAAATTTTCTCCAAAGTAGGTTCAAGCACCTCTTTAACTAAGAACCACTGCTAATATGTAGGGGTGGACAAAAAATTTGATTCGAAAGACCCAATCCGTTGATCCGACCGATCCAATCCGAAAAAATCCGTATTCGATCCAATATTTTTACTGAATTTCCGGAACGAATACAGATTGGGCAAAAAAAATTACGGATACCCGAAGCCGATCCGGTGATTTTTAAAACTTAATAAATAAATAAACTCAAACAAAATTATTATTAAATAAATACAAACTCAACCAAAAATCTCTCTCTTCCTTTCTTTTCCTTCCCGTTTCTCTTTACAAACACAAATAAAAATATTATTAAACAATTACAAACCAAACAAAAATATCT
The DNA here is from genome assembly GCF_907164915.1 of Impatiens glandulifera. Classification (NCBI taxonomy): domain Eukaryota; kingdom Viridiplantae; phylum Streptophyta; class Magnoliopsida; order Ericales; family Balsaminaceae; genus Impatiens; species Impatiens glandulifera. Next base: position 20,577,305 of record NC_061863.1, on the reverse strand, counting down.
ATCTTCCTTTCTTTTCCTCCCATTTCTTTGTACAAACCCAGACAAAAATAAAAAATCTCTCTTCCTTTTATTTTCTCCCATTTTTTTTTACAAACCCAAACAAAAATATGTCTCTTCCATTTATTTTTCTTCCCCTTTCCCTTTAGATCTATTGTGAATTTGTTCTCTTTAGATAGAGACCTATTTTTAGAACTCAAATCGTCATTAATCATTGGAGGCTTGGAGGATGGAGCTTCTATAACTTGTAAGAAAAAAATATGAATATAAAAAAATCGGATCAATGGGTATCCGGTTGGCCGATCCGATCCGGTGTTTTCGGATCGGATAGTGGTCGGATACCAGGTCGGATACGGATCACAATTTTTGAAAAAAAATAAAGTCGGATATCCGATCCAAAATATCGGATCGGATCGGTAGGTTTGTCCACCCCTACTATTAAGCCTCACAGGACATTCATCGATCTAGGAATGTTAGCATCTAAGGCTCTAGAAGTGTTGATGCCATGAAAAATTATCCATGTACTGGCCCCATAACCAAGAAAGGAAGTAATGAGGAAGTTTGTTAATGAGTGGTGCAAATACCACCAAACTAAAGGGCATTTCATTGATTTATACTTTTCCATTCAAGCATAAGATTCATGATTTCAATGATGAGGGTACTATTCCAATACCACAATTGAAATCTAACCCTCTACCTGAACACACTATCAATCTTGTCCTAGTAGATGTAGAGGTAAAAAGATGTTATATTCACCCTACATAATTGATAATGATGATTGTTGCTTTCAACTTGTTCAATTTTGAGGAATTCAATCCAGACAATTGGTGGAAGATGAATTGGTCTAGACTGATGAGAACGTTGTAGATGATTGGTGAGAAGTTAAACCGGTGCAAGTTGACGTAGAATTCGCAAACGATTGGTGTTCTTAAGACAGGGAAGTTAAAATTGCTATAAATCTGAATGACTTTTGGAAAATAGATGAAGGTGTTGAAAAAAGTCCAAGGAAACTGAAGTACATGCCACACGAAAGGGATTGGATTATCAGCCCACGTTCATGAAAATCGCGCCTCTAGATAGACAAATTAAAACCGACAAAGGGAAGGGTAGAAAAGCTAATGTTCAACGCGCGCAAAATAATGGCAACGGTCTACTCGCCCAATTAATGAAGACAAATACAAATGTGTCAATTTATGAACTTCTAATGTATTTTATTGAGCATCGATAAGCTGTTCTCAATGAGATTTCTCCAACGAGCATATTAGTGAATACTTCTCTAGAATAATTGGTTGGAATGGTTTGTGAGATAGCGTGAACCAAAGATAGCATTTGACAACTCAGATGTGCCATCATATGGTGTAGATCATTCTAAGACGTTATACATTTATGTTAACATGGAAGAGAAATATGTCCCAATGGCCTTAGTTGATAATGTTTCAACTTTGAATATTTGTCCATGGAGAATTTTAGAGAAAATCGGTGTTCCGAGAGAAAAAGTTGTACCCTTAAACTTATATGTTGGCAGTTTCGATATCGCGAAGAAAGAAATCATGGGTAGCTTTAAAAAAAATGTGAAGATAGAAGAAGTATCGTATAAAGTGGAGTTTGTTGTCATCGACATGAAACCGTCCTATAACATCATTATGGGTCGACCATGGTTGCATTAGATGAAAGCAGTTGCGTCAACTCTACACCAGAAGGTTCGGTTTATATCACAAGGAAAGTTGATCACAATAAACAGAAATTATATGTCATAGTAGGTACTAGCTCAGCACATGCTGCGTCTGAATAGGTTCACCTCAACGATTTTATTGTTGGTATAATATTAGGGAAATGTAATGATCCGTACAAGATGTCTATTCGATTATTTTCCTACTCTAGTGTTGTATATGATGAACATGATGAAATAATTTACGAGTTTTGGTTTAGTTCCATAAGTTTCAGGAATTCTGGGATTAGTATAGATGGTAGGAAATGTGAATCGCCGCGGTATGAGTTACGAACCATCTAGCTAGACTCCATGAGGAAATTATAGGTAAAATAGTCGACACTTACATTCCGATCCTACCCACCTTAAATAGACAATTCGTAAGGCAAGGATAAACATTTTCTTATTGCCAATTCCCAAAACCATTATACACCCAACCTCCAAACGCAGATTGCCTTATTACTCAAACCCATTTTTCTTCTTTGATCAGCGAAACTAGATGATTGACAAGACTTACTAGAGTGAATGCATCAATTATTCTGGGAATGCGAGCCAAGAATGAGAACCAACTCTGAAGGCGCAAAAACAAGATCTTCTGAGCCGTTCCGGCCAGAAGAATTAATCCACACTAATTCAGAGTGTGATGATTCTACGTACTGAAGGCGAAGAAAATGATCCATACTTGATGAAACACGCTCTAGGCATCAAGGGCACACTAAAACTGATTTATAATGATTTAAAACAAACAATTAATGTTTTTCGAGAATAATATTTTTCTAACGTTTTGAACAATATTTTTCCTAATAAAGATACAATTTCTGATTATACAACCTCGGACAAAACGTTTGAGTTATAATGAACTTACGACATGAAACATTACTTAGATAAGAAGGAGGAGGATTTTTCCACTAAAGAGGAAACAATTGAAATAAATCTTAACATTGAAGAAGATCCACAAATCATTTTAATTGGAAAAGTTTAAATAATTTAGAACGAGAAAATCTAACTACACTTTTAAAAATAAACAAAGATGTTTTTGGATGGTCCTATAAAGATATGCTAGGTATTGATCCTGAATTCATCCAACATTGCATACCACTTTACAAAGACACAAACTGGTAAAGCAAAAGCTATGGAGAATGAAGGTATGCATTATGGACAAAATCAAGGAAGAAGTCTATAAGAAACTCGACACGAGATTCCTTGAAATGGTAGACTACTAGTATATCATGCAGCAGAACATCAACTCCTATCGTTCATGGACGGATTCTCAAGATACAATCAAGTGCTGATGGCTTTAGAAGATAAGGATAAGACGATGTTCATCACGGAAATTGGAACATTTTGCTACAGAGTCATACCTTTCAAGCTGAAGATTGTATGAGCAATGTTCCAAAGAGATGCTACAATGATCCTGCACAACTTGATCCACAAGGAGGTGGAAGTCCACGTGGATGATATAATTGTCAAGTCAAAAGATCGAGAAGGATACATCCAGAATATCGATAAATTTTTACAATGCATCCGAATATTTCAACTCGGGCTCAACCTGAAGAAGTATACATTTAGAGTAACAACTACGAGGAATTGAGGTTGATCCGAGCAAGATAGAAGTGATCACAGCGATGCCACATCCACGAAGCAAGAAAGAAGTGTGAGGCTTTCTATGTAAGATCTACTATATAAGTCGATTCATGAACAAGTTGACTATGGCATGTGATTCTTTCTTTAAACTTATAAGGAAGAATTAAAGATTTATTTGGGACAACGCTTCTCAGAACACATTCGAGAGGATAAAGGAGTACCTCAAGAACCCTCCTATTGATGCCAACAAGATCAGGCGTGCCATTAATCCTATACTTAATAGTTATAGAAGACACGGTGGGTAGACTACTAACCCAAGAAAACTAAGAGAAAATAAATGTCATAGTCTACTACGTGAGAAAACGCATGACATGTTACAAACTCAATTACACGCTAGTAGAGAAGGTGTGTTGGGCACTCGTGTGGGTAACAAAGAGACTAAGGAATTACATGCAAGCCCACACAATCAAGTTGGTGTCAAGGCTCGATCTAATTCGTCATTTATTCTAGAAAATGCTCTTGTCTCCTAGACTAGTTAAGTGGATTATAATGATCTCGGATTACAACATCGAGTATATAGTTCAGAAGTCTATCAAGAGAAGCGTTTGTAGACACTTATCACACATTTTTATAGTTTATAAATAACTATTTTTGAAATAATTGACTTTTCAAGAAAACTTAATTTCATATTTCAATAAAATTAAGGTGAAAATTAACCTAATATATAGAAACACATGGGTTTTTCATACTTAATATACTTAAGCTATTTTATCATGTAATATCACATTAAGTAATAAAATAAAATTTATAAAAAAAAAAAGTTTTTTTAATAATAACAAGATTTTAATATTTTTTTAGATAATTAATTTGATAAAGTTTTTTTAATTAAATGAATTATTATGTATAAAAGGTTTAATTAAATCAACTTAGACATATGATAAAAAAAAATTTAACATGAAAACTTTTTTTATAATAATGATTAACGAATTTTTCAAAACTTTTTTTTGTTAAACTTGTTATTTAGATTAATTAAATTAGTTTAACATTAAATAAAATGTATAAGAATAGGTCTATAGCTTTTCAATTTAGTATTTTTTTCCCATAAAAAGTTTGTTTTTAATGTTAATTTGATTTATTTCCTTTAGATTAGGAATGAATATAATTATTTTCTTTTAAAAAAGAATAATCATATATTGTTTTCTCTTTAATCGTTTTTAATTTAATAACATATGTAGGCAAAAATAGGAAACCATGTGGACTTCAATGATTTACAAGAAGACTTCAAGGCTTCAACCAAAAAAGGTGGTGGAAAGCCTAGAAGCATCCAACCGTGAGCTTGAAGAAAGAGCTTGAAGACTTGGTCATTTTTTAATTAAAAATCAAATGAGCAAGTGATTAAATCATTTTAAAAAGAATCTTAAATCATATTGGACAACACTTGACATTAGTGACATGTCAAATGGAGAATGCTCTAATTTAAACATTTTTTACATGTTTAAATTTAAATTCTTTTTCAACGTGTAGGGTAGTTAAATGGGCCTTTAAATTTTCCTTGAGATTTCTCTCTTAATACACACCCTAGTGCACTTGCACAAGGACCTTGAATTCTTCACTCTCACGTCTCTAGGCTGCCCCTTTTTAAAAAAAATCTCCTAAGTAATCATCAATTAGTTTTTATTGATCACAAGTGTTTCTTAGGACTTAAAAATTTCACTTTCCCGAAATCATGAACAACCCTCTTTGTAAATTCTTGATTCTTCCCCTTTGTCTTTGTCTATTACTATTAATAAATGTTTTGTCTGTGCCTATTCTATTATATAATGTAATTTCATATTAGATATGCTAGATAGGGTCTTTAGTTATTACTTTCACCATGTAAATTTGCAAACTAAATCAACATGTACATAAATTAAACAAAACAACAAAAAACTAGAAAATAAAATTAAACAATGGTCTTTGATCCAAAACATTTTTTAAAATCAAAATTGCCTCAAGAACTAGCCATTTGAAAGGCCCTCGGTCAAAAACCTTGAATCGTGATTTGAATCTGGATTATTTTGGAAAAAGATGATTAATATATACTTTAAAAATTTTGGATGAAAATATTATGATTTAATGGTAGATATGAGACCTTTGATCAAAAACCTTTTCAAGAACTCTAAAAACTAAGCCTAAAAAAATATAATTTGTCTTGCTTTGTATAGTTTGATTTTAATTTTAAGGATGTTAGATCTAGGTTTTGTGTTATATAAATGTGTATTCATGTTTTAATAACCGTTCTGTGAGTTTTTGTGTAATTTGGGATCGATCGAGATCACCAGGTATTTAGTTAGCTAGGACTAGGTCAAAAAGTCGGAAGAACGGTATGTTGTTGTAACGATGCTTAGGACCGAGACAACGAACCCTGAAGTAAGAAGACACCGCATAGGACCAAGAAAAACATATACTTAAGTGCGCATAGATGCTAGCCGACCAAGGATCTCTTCTGAATGCGGAGATCAAGGCCTCCTCGACGCTTACAGTGCTTCTAGATGCTGCTAGGATGCACTATTGAACCTTCGCCCAACCGAGAAATTCACATACTCCCTTATTGAAGAATAGGACCGAGTGGGTGCATTTTTCTCCTACAAGTTCTTCACCCGACTTTGAGGACTTAGCCTTAGGCTAGTTTTCCCACCACTTCCGACCGATGGAAAAAGTAACTCGATGGTTGTTGCACCTAGTTTCCATCCGACCAAGTGATGTAAACTCCATGTTCGTTTTTTTGTACATCTGACCAATAGACCTTACTTAGGTTTATTGTTTTATGCACCCTCAAGTTAGCCTCCAAAAAATCATTAAAAGACCATTTTATCCTTTTAAATTTAATAAAATTACTGTTATATATAAAGTCATATTATTTTTCCATTTTTTTCATTACAAGTATGTTATGATCGGTGATAACAATAGAAGGGGGTTGAATATTTTTGAGCTAATTTTCACTTTCAATGCGATTTTAATCCTGTTAGAGATTAAAATCTGTTTCTATTCTTTGACAAATCATAGCAAGCTCTTGAACGGATTCATGTGCGGAAATTGCTTCATAGATTTGAAGCGGAAAATATACGACTGAAGAAGCAGTAAGGAAATAGCACATGATTTTATGGATGTTCGGAAATAAAACTCATATGTAACCCCTTCTTCTGTTTATAAACGGATTCCACTAGAAAACTTTAATTTGTATAGTCTCTACACAAACTCAATCAGATCACAGGACTTAACAACGGCCTGTTCTGAACTCCTAGCTATCACACTCTGTTGAACAGACAATGTTCTGTTCAACTTACAACACTGAAAATACTATCAGATAGTACAGTATATTATCGCTCAGTTTAACGTAGTGATTCTCAGAATAAACTAGAGAGACAGTAATTAAAGAGCTAAGAAATTCTGAGATCAAGCCAGAGAATTTCGAGTAGAAAAGAGAGATTCGTCATTGTACTCTAGAGCCTTTTTATATTTGAATCGTAGCAACGGTCGAATCTAATTCGTAGATACAAGTCAGCTTTCTAATGGTTGTACGCCAGATGTACGGGATAGTAAGCATAAATAATATTCGTTGGAACGTGGCATATAGGATGGTAGTGAGTGAAATATTCGGTAGAACGTGGTGTACTAGATATTACTGCGCGGGCTAGTGGAGTATTTTTGTACGTGGAAGTTGTACATTATGGCGTATTAAGCTGATGTGGTAGTCGACTATTTTTGCAACACAGTTGTTGGCTAGTCAATTGTTAGTGCAACACTATTGTTCGCTTCTTCAGTCTACTGTTGAGGTAAGGATGCTTCCAGCACTTCTTCAGACTACTACTGAAGCAAGGCTACTGCTAGCGCTTTTTCAAACTACTGCTAAAACAAGGATGCTGTTAACGCTACTTCAGATTGTTGCTAGCATAAGGTTGATGTCAGTGCTTCTTCAGACTGTTGCTAGCGTAAGGCTGCTGCTAGCGCTTCTTCACACTGCTGCTAGCGCAACTTCAGACTGCTGCTGAAGCAAGGCTGCAGCTAGTACAACTTCAGACTGCTGCTAAAGTAAGGCTGCTGCTAGCGCTACTTCAGACTTCTACTGAAACAAGGCTGCTGCCAGCGCGCTGAAGAGAACTTTTCTATTGACAAGGTTGTTGCCAGCGCCTCTTCAACTCTGCTGACGTTAACTCTGCTTCTAGCGTCTCTACAGCTCTACCTACGCATTAAACGTTTGCAAAACTTAGTTTTATTCAATTATTAACACATCATCAAAACAATGTCGTATTGATTTTAATTATCCTAAGTTCATTTTAAACAATTAAGGCATTTTTCTTAATTCAACATAATTAATGATTTCCTCTTTAATCTTAATTAAATAATTTCCCCTTTTTCTTTCTTTAACTTAATCTAATAATTTTCCCCATTTTGATTATGTTAAAACTAAGTCATGAGAGTAGGGAATTTAAAGGTAAATTATATATTTATATATGAACATAAATACACAAAATATTTAGAGTTAGATATCCCCTTTTAGATTCTTCGTAGCTTTCCTGAGCCCGCTCCATCTGACTCGCTAATAACTCACTATCTCCATCTTTGTCCAGGCTTCCCCCTACCTACTCTTCCCCCTCGACCGCTTTCCCCCTTTTTAAGAGCATCAGCATCTTCTATATGATTGTTTACTGTATTCTTAGGAAAGTGTGTTACTTCGGCAATTTGCATACCGATAGTATCAATCTTCGCGGAGAGATCCTGGTTTTGGTTGCAGGTAGTTTTAGTAGAATAGATTTCATCCTAGTCATGGACTTCTTGATGATCGTTACCTTAATAGAACTCCTCGAAACTTGGTTAAGGATTTTATCCTGCGCCGAAGCCTTTGAGGCCGTTGCTTTTAAGGTAACAGTTGACTGCTCCTTCAGAAATTCAAATTCACCAAAGATTGTTGCAATACTCTGTTGTAGAGACGCAATGGTATCTTGGATGAAATGAAAAAGATTCACCGTTCTTTGAGATGACTCCTATGGAGATTGAGGAGGCGACTATTCCAGATGGGAACCGGTTGGAAGGATCTGAAGAGGAGAAATATGTGTGCTTACTTGAATGGAAGACGACGCTGGATCTTTTGAAGAAGAAGATGCCCGAGAAGAAGGCACCTTAATTAGTGCTTGAGATAAGCCATCAACCCCTTGAATATCTGCACAGATTTTTTTGATATCCTAGATGGTTCTTCAGAGTGACTTGAAGCACCTCGAAGAAGTTATTGCTTAGTTGGGGGGGATTGCTGCTCGATTGTAGAAGAATGCTTCTTGGCATTCGGACTGTGTTTCGGCTCAGAATCTAAAGAGATCTACATAGTTGCATGAGAGAGCTCCTTCTCAGGGGTAGGGGAAGATCGTTGATAAGCACTTTTAGAGGATAATTATTGCTCAGCAGCAACAGGGAACTGTTGCTGCTAAACAGTTTGTTTGAGTTTCTACTGCTCAGCAACTTGTAGAGGCAGCTGCTCTGCAGCAAGGAGGGGCTATTGTACTTCAACCAAGGGGAGCAGAGCAGCAGGGAACAACAACTTTTCAACAAAGAAATGTTGTTCTTCGGCATCTGGATGGTTCAACTTCCATAGGCTTTCCCCTTTGTTGCTCAGCAGCACTAGCTAACTCAGTGCGATGTATGAACGACATGGAAGTTGAGTTGAAGGAGTCCAAGAGTTGTTGTAGTCTTACGTTGACCTTGGCATCCAGCCATGTTGTTCTCTCTAGAGGGTCGTAATTGGCATTCCTTTGGATAAGGATGGGGTGCAAGGCACCTCCTCTAGTGATGGTCGCTACCATTTCTCTCCTCTTGAGAGCTTTCTAGATGTTCTTAGTGTAAGACCAAGTCAGGAGTGATTTCTCCATAACTATCGGCGCCTTAAACTTTAGAATTAGGTTGGCACCATGAATAAATTGATTGAATCTATGATGAAGCCTTATATTGCTCCATTTTTCGAACATCCTCAGCTTTACCACAACTGTTGTCTCAACCTTCTCTATAATCATATCAATTGTTTTTTTACGACGGAGAGAGGTTCGAGTACAAAGACCACAATGACTTTTCCCTTTCCTGCAACTTCGGCAGGTTGACAGTAGTAGGGATAGGTTCCCTAAAAAAATACCTCTAGCAGGTTGAACCCTTTTTGTCGTGGCCACTAGAGAGACGGTCGATAGGGAAAGATTGTTTTTGGAGTTGTTGCTTCTTGTTGTGTTGCAGCAAGGGTAACAGTTGTCTATACAGTTAGTGTTTCAGCCACCTTGCCAGCAGTTGGTGATTCAACCAGTCTATCTGTAGGCACATCGGTAGGTACTACGACCATAGCAACGTCATAGGCTACCTTAGGAATTTCCTTTACAACAGGGGATTCCTCTAGTCTAACCTTCTTATTACTGGAAGCAGTCTCTTCGATAGAATCAAGATTTTGATTGTTTGAACTTGCAACCGACTCTTCAATCCTCAACTTCCTTCTCTTCGTTGGGGTTGGACGTCGAGAGTTGGAAGAACGCTTGGACAGGGTAGTCGATTGTCCGCTCGACTGATGAGTGGATGATTCAATGCTAGTGTCATTTATTCCTCTCATACTGAGATAGTAGTTACTAACCATATTTCTGGTTATAACCCAATTAATGTGGATGTTTACTCCCTTGCTAAGGTTCACCTAGAGATACTCCAGTAGCCTGCTGATCTGTACAAAGAAACCAGCGCTCTACTTCTTTGGGAAAGAAACTATCATTATTAGGTTTGAAAATAAAACAAATGCCCAATTGATAGGCATTCACTTGGTTATTGTTACCATCATTTCAAATATGGCTTGCGTGTAGGCAGCGAACGATCCTACCTTCGCCCTAAGAGATTTAGAGATAATGTCGTTGAGGAGACAGAACTCTGGCTTCAAGCGCTTCTTCTTTCCATGAGTTTCAATAGGAAAGGCTTCGTTTGAGAAAACTGTCTGCATCTCCATAATATCCTTGGCTGGAATTAGGTCAAAGGTCGTGAGCCCTTTCATCGGAAGCCCAAAATATTAGGCGAACAACTCTTTAGAAATAGAGACTACCGCGCCTTTCACCGTGCTCTAAACGGTGTCTCTAACTATCCTTGCAGACGCAAAGAACTCGCGAACCTCTAATTCGTGAACAGTGAACGGACCCCCGAGAAACTTCCTCAAACTAGAAGCTTATAAGGATCTAAACATTTCTACCATCGTCGGTAACCCTAGAGAATAGACGGATTCGAAATCCACATGCATCAATTTTGAGCAAACGAGGTCATTTCAGAAAGTTAGGGTTTGAGACGATGAAGAAAAAGAAAGCTAAAGATTAAAAAGGCTAGAGCTTTAGAGAGACGATAAAGATTTAGGGTTTTAAAAATTGCAAAGGGAATATGAATCGTTTTAGGCGTGTTGGACACACTTTATAGAGCATGATCGACACGTGCCTTTTAAAATTAAATAAAATGGCATTATTTAAATAAGTATGCGTGTAGGTCACATTTTATAGAACATGACAGACATGTGTCTTCATGTTATTTTAAAATAAATGGAGGGAAATATTTATTTTAAAAATGTGATTGTTCACTGTGCAAAGAGGAATTAAACGACAGTGTAGTGATAAGATTAAGACAGTTGTTCCACTTGGCTTGAGACGAGTCGTCTGATATACAGTTAGACAGCCGACTGACCGCGTTGTCCGCTTACCTTGTATTTTAGTGTAATATCACTACTCTGCTGAAGGCGTGCTGCTAACACACAGACAACAGACTTTACCTAACAGTTGAGTGTCATTATTAAACTAAAATTCCATTTTGCTTAAGCACAGTCTAATATGATGTACAGTGTCATCAGCAAACTGTTCTTTCAGTACGGTTGAAGACAACCGTCTCAACACTTCTAGCTTATCAACTTATCAATAGATTCCCCCTAAGTTTATGCATAATTAATTAATTTCAATTTAGAAGACCTAAAATATTTATAAAATAAGAAAACTTAGTCTCGGAAAGTGACTTCGTGAAGATGTCGGTCACTTGTTGATCAGTTGGCACGTATTCTAGATACCATACTGAATCTTCCAAGTTGATGTCCTGTTTTACCTGCACATAGAAACATTGACAGCTCCGGTACCCATATTTACTTGGGTCCATGGTTGATTAGTCCATTGGGAATCCATATTTGAGTTATCTTTATCGATCTCTCACTTTGAGTTGTTAACAATGCGTATGATTTAGACTCGGCAGACGTCTTCCTGTCTGCTGATGATCTCTTGACTTTAGAAGATGACTTTTAATGAAAACTTCTTAACTTTCTGTCAAGTTTTTGTTTTCCAGACCAGTTGGCTGCCCGCTTCTTGGGCTTAAGCCACCTTGACTTTTGGTCAGTTGGCTTAACATATTTAAGTTCATCTTTTAAAGTCAAGTTATCACAGTTGTGTTTAGTTCCAATATCGGTTAAATTTCTCTTGATAAAGCCTATGGGTTTAAACTCGCCTTTTACAAGGTTTTACATTTTGCTGGACTTATCTGAGTTGCCATTAACAAATCATAGACTGGATTTGTATCCGACAGGCCTTTGCTGCATAATCAGTTGTTTGATGGCATCTCCAAATTTCGTCCAAGATCTAACCACGTATTTTAATCTTTGGTTTTCAGTAGAAAACATTTGAATTGATTCTTTGAGCTTCTCATTCTCAGCTGAGAACTCATTTATTTTGTTTTTCAAAACTTCCGGTTCATTGTTTTGAGATGAAGAGCTTGTACTGTCAGATTTATTTTTCAAATTTATTTCATTAAAAGAGTTTGACAGCTTCTTGTACTCAATGACCATGTCATTGAGTGTAGTAGTTAAATCATCTCTTGTGAACTCGTTAGAGGTGAAGTCAAATACCTCATTGTCGTTGGCCATGAAACATTTAACAGCTTCGTCCTCACTTTTTCTTGATGATCTTTCATTTGAGTCTTTGCAAGCCCATTTGATCTTGCTTTCTTTAGCTAGCAGAGCTTTCTGATCCTTCTTGTTATTCCTATCAAACGGATTATTATCATCCCTCTTGGGCTTTCTGTAGTCGGCCTTGAAATGACCTAGTTTGTCACAGTTAAAGAATTTTAAGTTAGCCTTGGATTCATTCAGTAAGTTTTTTCTATTGGTATTAGAGTTAGAATGATTCTTCCTCATGAATTTGCCAAACTTCTTGACGAAGAGTGACATAGAGTCATCGCAGATCTGCTTAGAAGACTTTGCAGCGCTCACAGCAGGTGGCTCTTTAGCAGTCACTAGCGCTTTTGTTGTGATGGATGTGGATGGTTCATCTTCATTCCTTGAGTTTATTTCAAACTCAAAGGTTTTCAGATCGGCGAACAAATCATACAGCTCAATCTTGTTGAGATCTTTGGATTCCCACATCGTCATTGTCTTGATGTCCCATTCTTTAGGCAATGTTCTCATCACTTTGATAGCAACATCTCTGTTAGTGTAAGTCTTTTCCAGAGTTGAGAGCTCAATGATTATGCTGCTGAATCTTTCATCGAATTCAGTCATTGTCTCTCTAGGACACATCTTGATGTTGTCAAATTTCTGTGTGGAAACCATCAGCTTATTTTCTTTGGTTTGGTCGTTGCCTTCATAGAGTTGAGTCAGCTTCTCCCAAATCTCTTTGGTAGTAGAACATGACTTGATCTTGCTGAATATGTTCTTGTCAAGAGTCTTGTAGAGAATGTCTTTGACCACATTGTCGAGGTTGGCCTTCCTCTTATCTTTAGTAGTCCACTCATGTCTTTGCTTCACCTTCATCTCAGGAGCACCATCAGTTGTAGTTGTGGTTGTGCTGACCTTCAGAATCTTCATCGGACCATCAGTGATGACATACCACATATCATCATCTTGAGCGGCCAAATGAGCTTGCATCCCGATCTTCCAGTCATCATAATCTTCCTTCGAGAACATTTGGATTTTGTTTAGGATAGACATGATTCAGATATCTGTAGTTGCTTGAGAATAGAAAAATCACTCTGATACCACTTGTTAGGATCGGTGACAATAATAGAAGGGGGGTTGAATATTGTTGTTCTAATTTTCAATTTCAATGCGATTTTAATTCTATTAGAGATTAAATTATGTTTCTATTCTTTGACAAATCGTAGCAAACTCTTGAACGAATTTAAGTGCGGAAACTGTTTGCTAGATTTTAAGCGACAGATATACGACTGAAGAAGCAATAAGGAAATAACACATTATTTTATAGATGTTCGGAGATAAAACTTCTATGTCACTCCTTTTCTGTTTTCAGAAGAATTTCACTAGAAAACTTTAAATTGTATAGTCTCTACACAAATTCAATCAGATCACAGGAGTTAATAGCTGCCTGTTCTGAACTCCTAGCTATCACACTCTGTTGAACAAATTATAATTTAATAACCTAATTAACCAAATATAATATTTATTTTAATTATTTTTTATTAAATATATTAAATTATATATTTTAATATATTCAGTTTATTAACTAATATAAATAATATATAAGAATATAGGAGTTTGGATGTATTTGGTCCAATATTAATTTGAGATATTATCAAATTAATTAAAATATTTAATACTTAAATTTTATATGTACTTTCGTTAATTCAATTTTTTATTTCTTGATATTTAAGTTATTAATAATTAATTTCAGTATCCGATTTTAATTGTTAGATTTATCAAACAAAATCTTAGTTTTTGCTTAAATTTAATATTCTTTCTACTAAAATTATTAATAATATTAAAAAAATTCAAAATAAAATTATTATTTTAAAATATTTAATTTTAAATTATTATTAATTACTTTGATTGAGTATGTATTTAATAAATATTTAAATAGTTATTCTAAATAAAATTATATATAAATTAAAATGTTTAATTTTTGAATCATTATTAAATAATATTTTATTTTAAATTAACATTAACATTAATTTTAACAATTATATAAATTACATATAAATAAACAAAGGGAAACATATTTTGAAATGTTTATTATCATAAATAAAATATTTAGTTTATATAAGTAAAATATATTCTTCTTAATCATTATTATTAAAGAACTCAAGCATAAAGTAAAGTTAAATTTATATTTGACTATTGACTTATATGTTCTAACTAATCAATATAGATTTATCTCTTACAGTTTAACCAAAAGTCTAAACTATTATCCATAAATGTTTGTTACATTCAGCAAGGGATATATACCTATTTGCAAACAATATATTAATGTGACACAAAACAGTATCAAGTTTCCCATAAATACAGAAAACTTGAAGCAATCATTTAATTGAGAGATACTCTTTCTTAAAAGCAAAGCAAAAGACATGATTCCCATTGTTGTGCATGCACTCAAATTTGAAATAATGCTTCGTTTTTATGAACGTATCATTCCGAGGTCTCTTTCTACAAAGCATTGAGAAGGTGCCAGATATATATAGGTAATTTTGCATTTATATCACTTTTTTTATTTTATTTAACATGATGCATTAATATAATTCAATTTTAACCAATTAGTTAGTTTAAGTGTCAAAAACTTTTATCTATTTTACTAAAAACGTTGAATAAATGGAGCTCGGAAGAAAACCAAATAAAAAAAATATCATTTTAAATCAACCTAGTTTAACCAACGTACGTGAAACACAAGAAACATAATCTACTAAAAACTATATTTATTTATTTCTTTAGAATACCTATTGTTAAGTACCTTTCTTCTATTCTACATATATAGGCTTATTATAAAGTTGTTCAAATTATTATTTAATTATATGTTACTTTTATTAAGAGTAATAGCTCCTAATTTTTAAGTTTACTTTAAACTAATGACTAATCAATTTGTTCAACCTATTCGATAATAAAAAGTATGAGCCTTGTGAGTTTTAATAGATAATTTTGTGTTTATTCTAGATAGGTAAATTAAAATGTTTTAGCAAAATCAAATCTCAAATTTAGATAAAATTCTTCCCAGGTAAGAGTTATTTACATATTTATAAGGAATAATTTAAAATAATTATATTAAAATATTAATTTCTTGGTTCAAATAATCAATATTTTTCTAGTGAGGAACGATAGGGAGCACGACTTTGGGGGAGCGACTCGTACAACGAAAGTGACCTCGCTGTTATATAAAAAAGACCTCGTCCCTTTTGTATAACAACGAGGTCTCTTTTGTATAACAGCGAAGTCACTTTCGTGTAACAACGATGTCACTTTCGCTATACGAGTCGCTCCCCCAAAGCCGGGTTCCCAATTATTTTTCAATAGATTTGTAACGAAGCTTCCCAAATCCTATATATTATTTAACCAATTGTACAGATTTGCACTTCTGCATGCATACAAAAACATGACAAAAATGGTAATAGATGGGAATTCTATTTATGATATTGGTTTGCCTTTCAATCTTCAGAGAAATGGAAATGGGCAATGACTCACGCTTGCTCCACGGAACTCTTTACGTGACCATTTGCGAGATCGATAAACTTCGGTTTAGATATAGCCTCGGCAAGGTTTGGAAATTCCTAAAAGCATTTGATCTTTTCATAAAACTGTATACTCATCATAACCCATAATCCATCAATGCACTTTTTTCCAATTCAGGGTGCAAGAACTAGAGCACAAGTGTTGGGAAAAAATGTTTTGTCTCAAGCCAAGAGGGTTTTATTATGCCGGCCCGAGGTACGTAACTACTAAAGGGAAACAAGTGTTTTCCATGTCGATGATTATCTGATTTTACTTGTTGATCCTTTTATGATGAACAGATTGTTGGATTCAATACATACGCGACTGTTGATTTGGACAAGGCCAGGGTGGGACGTAGCCGAAAGATCAAATATTCCCATTCGGATATGCGATGGGACGAGTTTTTTCAAATTTATTGCGCTCATACGGTTAATAACATCGTATTCACTATAAAGAACTCCAATCCGGTTGGAGCAACGCTAATCGGACGAGCTTATTTGCCTGCAAGTGAGGTGTTTCAAGGACAATTGGTGGAAAAATGGATCGATATATTAGACGAAGAGCGAAATCCCATATCCGGTCATTCCCGCCTCCATGTGAAGGTTCACTTCATAGATGTCACACGAGAAAACAATTGGTCTAAAGGAATAACTTCCCCTACGTTCGAGGGTGTCCAACGTGCGTTTTTTATGCAAAGACAAGGTTGCAAGGTTACATTATACCAAGACGCTCATGTCTTAGACGGTTACATCCCAAAATTCATCCTATCTAGCGGAATAATTTACGAGCCCGGGCGATGTTGGGAAGATATATTTCATGCAATCTCAAACGCGAAATACTTGATTTACATCGCGGGGTGGTCAGTTAACACTAAGATTACATTGATAAGAGACCCCGAGAGGATAAACCAAGGAGAAAACATAACATTAGGCGAACTACTAATAAAAAAGGCGAACGAAGGCGTTCGAGTCGCAATGCTTGTTTGGGACGATAGAACGTCGGTTGATGTTTTCAAGAAAGATGGACTAATGAACACTCACGATCAAGAAACCGCGGATTTCTTCCGTGGAACGAATGTCAATTGCTTTCTATGCCCACGTAATCCCGATAATGGGAGAAGTATTGTCCAAGGAATTCAAATTTCCACGATGTTTACTCACCACCAAAAGAGTATATCCGTGGACTATGAACTCCTAGGCCAGGAAACACCGAAAAGGAGGATAGTTAGTTTTATGGGAGGTATCGATTTATGCGATGGTCGTTACGACACTCCGGTACATTCCCTTTTCCGAACATTGGACTCGGTTCACTCCGAAGATTTTCATCAACCTAATTTCAACGGTTCTTCGATTAAGAAAGGTGGTCCACGAGAGCCTTGGCACGACATTCATTGTCGGCTAGAAGGCCCGGTTGCATGGGATGTACTCTACAACTTTGAACAAAGGTGGCGAAAGCAAGTAGGAAATAACTCATCCATTTACACCATGCATGAGCTCGACAGGTTTATTAGCCAGCCGATTCCTTCAACATTTCCTGACGATACCGAATCGTGGAACGTCCAAATATTTCGATCGATCGATGGTGGGGCGGTTAATGGTTTCCCTTCAAAATGGGACGAGGCTTGTGAAGTAGGATTGGTTAGTGGAAAAGACCTTGTTATCGATAGGAGTATTCACGACGGTTACATTAATGCGATTCGTCGAGCTAAGAACTTTATATACATTGAGAATCAGTATTTCCTCGGAAGTTCATATGGGTGGAAATGGAAATCGAAATCGCAGGCAGAAGACATTGGTGCATTGCATCTTATACCTAAGGAATTGTCACTCAAGATTGTTAGTAAGATTCAAGCAGGAGAGAAGTTTAGAGTTTATATAGTAATTCCAATGTGGCCAGAAGGGATACCAGAAAGTGGCTCTGTTCAGGCAATTCTACACTGGCAAATGAAGACAATGGAAATGATGTATGAAGATATAGCCATGGCAATTAAAGCCACTGGACAAGATTCCGACCCAAGGGATTATTTGACATTCTTTTGCCTTGGTAACCGCGAGATTCAAATGGGCGAAGAATACACACCACCTGAGAAACCAGAGGCCGACAGCGATTACAGCCGAGCACAACAGGCTCGCCGTTTCATGATCTATGTTCATTCCAAAATGATGATAGGTAAAAAAGTTACTTTCAATGATTTGTTTGCTTAGGTTTACATTGTTATCTAATGAATTTTACTAATGTTTCATGTATAGTTGACGATGAGTACATAATCATTGGATCAGCAAATATAAACCAGAGATCAATGGATGGTGCAAGGGACAGTGAGATTGCAATGGGTGGTTACCAGCCTCATCATCTAAAGAATAATTACCAACTTGGACAAATATATGGGTTTAGAATGGGGTTGTGGAGAGAGCATCTTGGAGATATTAGTGAACATTATCTTCATCCAGAAAGCCTTGAATGTATGCAACTAATAAACATGAAGGCAGAAAGGAACTGGGAGCTCTATGCTGCTGCCGAAAATCTACATGAGAATCTCCCGGGACACTTGCTTCGATATCCCATTGAAGTTACCAAAACAGGGGAGGTGAAAGAATTGGCTGGATTTCAGTGTTTTCCTGATACAAAAGCTCTTGTTCTTGGGACCAAATCTGAATTTCTTCCTCCAATATTGACCACTTAAATGATCATTGTGCATGTAAAAAATAATATCATCTTATTGTGGTGTAAATGAAATGTAACAACATTTATTAAATATAGAAATTATCAATCAAAGTTAATATTACCACAAGAACTATCATCATGTTATTCAGTCTTCAATGAATATAATTTGACTCTATATTCAACTTAGGCACTTAAATTTAAAAATGAACAATAAATTAGCTTAAGATTATAATGTACATATTTTTTGTTTCACATTTTGTTATATGAAAGAGTTTTAAATGGTGGTCTTTTGGGCTCATCGAATTGTGATACTATAATCGTCGTCTCATTTGCCTAAATTGGCCGAGTGATATTGAATAATCAAGATGATCGATTAACGGGTTTAATCGAATTCCAATTTTAACCCATCCAAAATTAGTAATTTTAGTTGAAGAATAAAGTTTGGATTATATTTAGGTTGAGTTCAAAATTAATTTGAGTTAAATTATTTTGACTCCAAAGTTTATCAAGCTTAATGATTTTTTATCTCAATTTTTAATGTCATCTATTATATTAATTATTTTTGAATATTTAGAAGGAGGAGAATACCAAATTTAATAACGAACTTGAATGAATGTATAAAATATACTTATTTATTCAAAATATTTTATTTATTTATATAAATCTGAAAAAATTGTCATATTTACGTTTTTAACGAAAAAATTGATGACTTTAATATTTGTCAGTTTTGCAGGCATTATTTATTTATTTTTGTTGGGAAATGCTTTTAAGTCCAAAATAGTTTACTTAAAATACTTCACAAATAAAATAATATTTTATCACATATATAAATTTTAAATTTAATGTTTTTATTTTAAAATAAGAAAGTATTTTAAAATTTTATTTTATTTAGTAAGATTAATAACTCTAATATATATAAGTTTATTTTTTTTTAAATTGAAATAAAATATTTTTAAACAAAAGTTTTGCTTTAAAATTTTTTAATATGTTTTATTTATATATAATTTGTTTTTATAATATATTTAAATTATAATTACTATTTAAATATTTATATAATTTTATTATTTAAAATAATATTTTATTTATATACAAATTAAAATTATTAATCATATAGAAGATTTTAACCTAAAATTATTATCTCAAAATATTATATTTTATATTATCACTAATTATATTGTTTAGTTTCATATTTATTTTATTTAAAAAAATTTAAATTAACTCAATTTTAATAATATAACATTTAACCGCATTTTGATTGGTTGGAACAGAGGCACCTGGTTTGAGTTTAAGAACAATGCACCTTACCCTAATAAAAAAAAAACAATTTTCCTTTCATTACAAAGAATCATCAAAGCTTCAAATTATTCACAGCTTAAGACTATTGTTGCTAATAAATTATTGAATAGTTATTCTTACAAAAGCTTCTTTGTAATTGTTCTCTCAATTTGTGGACCATTTTAGGAATAGTACGTAGGAGTTTTTCCATCTAGAGTTTATTCTAAATAGAATACTATTATTGTTGTTTTAATTTTTTTATAAAAGGAATGACATTATTATTGATGATAAATGAGAAATATATATAATAGTTAGCATTATGTCTAATAAATTTTGTAGAGACTTGTAGCTTATTTCATGTTTGAAAAAAGGAGTTTCTATAAATTAATTATTAATTTGTTAGTAAATGATGTTTATCAAAGTTTTAATTCGTTTAGAACGTGATATAATCTTTCGTTTAAAAAAAAAGTTAAATTGATAACATTTTATAAATGAGTTTAATGATAAAGAAATGATTTTAGAAAAACAAATGACTGTTTCAAAAGTAGTTTAATTGCTAATAAAACAATATTTTTTTACTTTTTTTTTGTATGATGTATAAACAAAAGGACTTGAGAGTATCATGAAATGTTGCCAATGATGAATAGATGCCAAAGATAGAAGAAATGTCGAGATGAGATACGACAATTTGTGAAATTCCTATAGGAAAATATATGTTTTTTTCAAATAAATTACTGCTTTACCTAGAAACACTTTTAAATATTCTTGACTTCCAGTTCATTGATGATTTACAGAAGCTTCTTTTCAAAATATTAATGTCATTATACACTTTCAAACACAACACCTGGAAAACAAACCACTCCATCCGGATGTATCATGTGACAACTTCTATTTTACACTTATTTTTACCATTTTTTTTTATCAAACTAATGGAAAATAAAAAATAATCCGACCTACCGGATTCGAACCAGTGACCTAAGGATAACAGCAACTACTACAGTCCTCCGCTCTACCAACTGAGCTAAGGTCGGTTTTAAAATATTGTTTTTATACATTTTACTAGTACATAATTCAGAAATCTTGTTTTATTTTTATTTTTATTTTTTTTGAATTAAAGAGAGCTAGAATATGACACCCCACATAAATAACATTCATCTTTCATTAGAAGCACTTTCAGTGCATGAGAATTGAATCAACAACTTTATAGTCTTTTTGGTCGACTCTCTTCATCAGACCATAGAGTTATTGTTTTTATAATTTTAAGTGGGACAACTCTTTTGAATTTAGTGTCACAAATTATTAAGATTTTATTACAAATTTATCTAACTATAATTAAAAAAAAATCAAATAGTGATTGACTGATTGTAAGTGAAGTGTGTTAGGATATCTGTAAAAAAAGCGATTTCTTTTCATTATTCTCTTTGTTGGTATATCATATTATTTGGCAGTCTTAATTTCTTTACACGGTTATTATAATGAATTACTATGTAACAACTTATTAAAGCTAATATGGTTCATAATGCACATCAGGTTAGGAATATCATAATTATAATACTATAATAATTATATATATAAGTATTTAATTTAGTATTCTTTGTATTTAAGTTAAAGAAAATACATAAGAGAATGATGCTATCCATAAATAAAATAAAATATACGGAAAACAAAATTTCATTATTAAAAAATGCACAATTATCAAGAATTATCGTCGAGAGTCAGGGCCGAGGAGTAAGCCTCGGACTAGGGCAGTCCATTTAATCAAATAAAGAAGACATTTATAGTATTTTTAAATATAAAAAGATCTAGCTTAGTGATTTAAAATGAAAACATAAGATTATTATTCGGTCATGGGTTTTATTCTCACAAAAACTTATTTTTTAAACATTTTTTAGCTCTCAAAATTCACGTTTTTTTTGCTGGGACAGCCTGAAACTCGGGGGTCAGTTCTGCTGAGAGCGAAAGAATGCTCTCGGTGATATTAATATCACCGAAGACAAAAGGTTGCTCTCGATGATAATTATAATTATAACCGAGAGTATAGAGTTGCTCTCGGTAAAAAAAACTTATATTTTGTCATAAACGATTTGAAGAAGAAGCAAGATCGGAGTAGGTTAGGGAATGCACTGTTTAAGAGAACTCAGGCCAATTTGTATATTATCGTAAAGAGGGGATTAAGGAGACATTTTGGGGACTAGATTTTATTAGTAGGGGCTCTTGAATTAGAATGTCATTTGGAACAATAGAGGCCTACCAAAGGTCCTTAATGGAGGTTCTTAGAGAGGCGCGCGGGCACAATTCATTCCCTTAGTCGAGTCGAGGCTCAAGCGGTGGATTGATGGAATGATTAGAGAATGTAAACTAATTCTGATAATGGATCGGCTCAAGAAACTCGGTGCAAACTAATATTGATTTTAGTTTTAAGATATGGTTTCATTTGTTTATTTTTCTTTATTGTGAGTGAAACTAATGTTGTATTAATCTTTTCTTAACTTTATTTTGCTAAACTTGTGATAGGTCATGTTACAATTTGATTTATACAATGAGATTAAATCTTATAAAATCACATCCTTACATATATATATATATATATAACTCATATTTAAGTGTTTCAATCTGCATCTAACCTAAAATGAAATAATTATTATAAATATACTAAGTTCTTCTCTACATAGTCTATATATATACTTACCCAAGTCTTACATTAAGTCTTCTAAGCCAAACAGAATGTAAAATCATATGAAAGACATCAAACCGTTTAGCAGGTTGATTAAACACAAAATGTCTCCTCACCGCTCTCAAACCCTTCAACAACCTCAAGTACTTCTCCTCAGAAACTCCCATCAGAATCTCCTCCATCATAGGAATCTCCGAAACCTTAACTTCTATCGAGAAGGCCTTCCAATTCAAAACATCACTAAAAGGCAAAACATAATGGTCAGATATTATAACCGGAATACATTCAGCGTATATAGCCTCAACTATTCGCGGGCTTGCGACTTCATATCCACTAGGACAAAGACAGAACTTGGATCGTAAGAGGTAAGAATTGTAGTCGGAGCCATTTGGTAAGTATTCATGGACTTGGATAGTAGGTTTTGTTTGGGATTTCCAATGGTGGAGAATTATTGGTCGGATTGGACCATGGAGCCCCCCGGCAAAAAATGCTAGTATTGGGCGATCAGTGTAGTTGTTTGGAGAAGGGTGAGCTAGTTTTGGAGAGATATTACCATCATAGAGATTGATTTCTGGAAGACTAACATCTTTTAGTGGGTTAAACCCTTCAGAAGAGTTTGCATTACATAGTACCCTTATCGAATTGTTATACACTTGAGGGTGTCCTTGTGATGCATGTGGTCCCTGTAAATGTTCCCAATTAAAATGAATGGTCTAATGTAAAAGATGGATGGAAGAGATGATTGTGTGCTTACCCAGTCATGGCAAGACAGCATAAAGTGATCAGAGCCAGATGTAGCATTCCAGAAAGGGTGTTTGGTAGAGATGACCCTTACATAATCAGACACAAACTGTTTCAATGGAGTCATATCATATGAAAGAGGCTTGTATAGATACTTAACCATCCATGTCACGCTGAATGGCATAAAATAAACATGTGCAGCTCTTGGGTCCTTTGTCCTAAACCTTTTTCCTCCAATTTTCCAAAGTTCCATTTCATGTATGAATCTCCCTTCGGATGTGTATATGTTCTTGCAAGGCCCATCATGTACAATTGGTATCTCCCCTTCTTCATACACATATACCTTCAATCTCCTCTCCATTTCCATATAGCTCCTGCATCCAAATTAATTATATTAACACACAAGTCATTAATTAACTTTCTTCATGTCCAACAGAACAGGGAGACATAATTAGACACATGCAATCATAGTTCCCATTACTAAAGAAAAGTGGATAAGATCATTCATGGTTACCCTCTCAATTCAGCAATCTTTTTACACAAAACTGGCTAGCTGTGAAGATAAATAAAAAAAACGTTTAATCATTGCACATGCATGCACTAGAGGTGATCATCATGGACTCTCTCTTAACACACAAGTTTGAGAATGAGGTTTTAGTATGTATGCATCGATGTCTTATGATTGCACATGATATGAAATAAATATGGATCATGATTTATGAGTACGGTATAATTAAATTAGTTAGTTAGAACAAGGTTTAAGGGGTGAATTATTAGTTAAGAAAAAGATCAAGAAGCTTTTAAGTGTTTTAAGTGGTGTTGTTTAGTTCAATCATGTGTTAATTCCTCAATTTTATGTTAGTAAGTAATTTATTGTTAATTTTTTAAATGTAATATTATATTATTTGATAAAAGGTAAAACAAATTGTAAATCACTTGACTGAAAGACATTGTAAGAAAATAAATGAAAGAAAAAGAATTCAATGAACATAGCTGATACATAACATATAAATTACACTAATGAAATCCAAATAACCATGTTTATAAGAAAAATAAACATCTAATATATTAAAATAAACATTAGAAAAAACTCAAAAGTGAACAAAGAAAAAATTTCACTAATTAAAGTCAAAGATGTAAAGTTATATGAATTTTAACCCTTAACATCACTCACAGTGAAATGGGCATAATTATCGAGAATGATTGCCGAAAACGAAAAAATACTTTCGAGAATTTTAATATCACTGAGAACAAATGATTTCCTTCGTAGATAGTTGTTAATATTATCAAGAGCAAAGAGTTATTGTCGACGGTAACTTTTTTCTCTCGATAATAATATTAACAATTATCTATCTACGAGGGTAACCCTTTATTCTCGGTGATATTAATATTCCCGAGAGCATTCTTTCGCTTTCGGCAATAATTCTCGGTAATTATGCATATTTTACTAGTGATTAAATGTTAAATCAATTTATTATACATTAAATTAACTATTTTTATGAGATCAAACAAGTTTTTTCTAAAATATCTATAATTCAAAAGAAAAATATAAGATGAAATTCAAGCTTTTGTTTACTTTCCTAGGTCTGGTTTGGATTGATGGTTTTTTTAAATTTAGAAAGTGAAAAAATAATAATTCTAAATAATTTTAAGAAAATGATAATTATTTTTTATTAGTATTTTTATGTGATTATTAAAAATATTTGATTAAAAAATTAATTTTATTTATTTTTAAAAAAAATTTAAAAAGAACGGCCTAGTGTATTCCTACAAAGACAAGAAAGCACCTTAAAACGTCATCATCATGCGTAATGAAACCGTTTTGCTTTTTCTATTTGCCCAGTTCAGAAAGATTGAATGTTTCTTATCCCCTCAGACCAATTTAGAATAACGATGATTCCACAAATTATGTCACGCATCAAATCAAGCGTCAACTGCAAGAATTCGAAAGTCTATGGCCTCGTTTGATGAAAAGGTTTTGGAATAAAATCTAGTTTTTATCCTAAAACTCAAACATTTTATCAACCATCAAATCAAATAATTTTATCATTTAAATACTAAAATTATTCTCTAATTTTATCCTCTCTCTAAACTATAATTCTCTCACTTACACCATATCTTCTAAAGTCAAAGGACAAATTAGTCATCAAATTTTAAAAACCAGTTTTTTCTATTTTTTTATCAAACAAGGTTTTTTTTTTTTATAAAACCCAGACTAAACCCAAAAAACCCTTTCCTCAAACAAGGCCTATATATAAAATTTTCCACACTTAAGGCCTTGTTAATATTTGGGTTTTCAAAATAACCCAACCAAATCAATTATCACTTCACTCTCCTCTCATCTTTCAAATCAATCAAGTCATTAACCAAAATACTAAAATACGCTCTATTTTAAATTATAATTATTTATTTTATTTATATATATTAATACCCTTTAAGTCTTTTTACCAAAAAAACACCATCTTAAAATTATCACCGATCATTACCAATAATCATTTTTCTAAATAGTTTTTTTTTTTAAATATATATATTTTACTTTTTTAAATATAAACTAATTATAAAATAAAAATATAAAGAGAAAGAATAATTAATAAAATAAAATTTTTTTTTTTATAATTTTAATCAAACAAAAGTTTAATTATTTACCTTCTTTCTTTTATCTATTCCCTCAATAATTATATGTTTATTATAATTTAAATTTACATTACATTACATTTTAACAAATATAATTAAAATATATTAAATTAATTAAATAATTAAAAGAAATGGCAATATCAAACTAGAAATAATAGAAAATAAAGTCAGGATGAGAGCAAAGAGCAAATTTCCACCTCACACATCATCTTAAAAAAAATTAAAAAAAGTAATACGAAAATATTTAGAAAATAGAAAAGTAAGACTTTCTTATAAGCTACTCAAGAATACTAATAATCAACATTACTTCACTCATTTTATAATTTTGAAACTTTTTATACTTTATTAAAATTATTAAACTTCAATTTTTTATTAATAAAATGAGCATCACATATTAGGCACTTGATTAAGAGTGTTTATAACCAACTCCATATTAGTGTAACCTTCTTAACTAAACCATTTATCAATGAACTCTTACTTTTGGTTTCTATTATAATAAAAAAATTGAAGTCTTCTTTTATGGGCACCTAGCTCACACACCATGACTGAATTCCATCCAAATAACAACCCCAAAAAAATGATGTTTTGTGTATTGGACAAAGTTTAGTATTGGTTCTCCTTATTATATGTATTTCATTTAAAAGGGAAATTGTTGTAAATCAATTGAATTACAACCAAAACTAAATTCCAAATAACCCTTAATACAAGTCAATCTATAAACTATTCTTAAACTTTAAAAATATATATTATTGGTTCTTATTCAAAATATAATTCTATTTATATTATTATCTACACTCAAGTGGTAATGTTTGATTGCTTTTTTTATACATGTATCCTTTAATTTTGAACATGTTAAGATTAATAGTTAATCAAATAATATCTGTTTAATCATATAATTCAAACTATTAAATATAATATTGAAATATTTTATATATATTTTTAAATAATCTTACTTTTTTCCAAATAATTCAAAGATAAAAAACTCTTTATTATATAAAATAAAAGTTAAATTTAAATCATATTTCTAAAATTCAGAATTTTAGGTTTTTTTAATTGATTACCTTAATTATGATTCTTCCTTTAATTTAAAATAATTTTATTAATAATTAAATTCTTCACCTCTAATTTCTTAAATATAACTTTTTATACTTTTAACAATTATTATTTTATTATTATTTTAAAATATTTTAGGTAAAAATCAAACTAGTTGTTGTTTGTTTGTGAACCATTTTATCACTTAAAAACTATATTATTAGTGGGTTACATTTTAATTACTCTCCTTATTAATTATTTATATATATTTTTTAGAAGAATAAAATATTTTGGAATTTGAATTATGAACACTGTTCTTAAGAAATATTTGAGTTTTATTTAAAGTTGTTATCAATATTAGCATTTTAAAATATATATTTTATACCAATTTTATAAGATTTAAGAAATAATGAATATACTCATATAAGATCTAAGAAATAATGAATAACCATGAATAAGACATAAGAAAAGGAGAGTAATAATAGCTTACTGATAAAAGGCACGAGGATTGCGATATATGCGGTTTTTGTCGAGGTAATCCATGGATACGTTCCGAGCGTTGGCCGCCTTCCTAATCGCAGCTCGTGCTCGTGCTAGCTGACGTTCCACCATTCCAAGTTGTTCTATCTACAGTTTTTCAAATGTATACTTTTGAATGAAAAGTCATAATTTAATTATAGATGCAAATATGCAATGTTTAGACCAAAATATATAGTTAGTTAACTGCAATACTAGAAACAAGATCAAACAAAAGATTTGGATTAAATTAAGGTTTATAAGTCTAAAGACGACTTACAACTGGAGATTGATTTCTAAGATTAACGTCAAGAGTAGGAGAAGAAACCGAATCGTCGGTTGCAGAAATTGCGCGAAATTCCTCTGGTGTACTTCTGATAAACCGTTTCTGCAACTCAACAATCTGAACTGCTAAACCTACGTTTGAACTGCTTGAAGAAAGCAACGAAATGAAATGATCTCTAACAATGAGAACAGAGATCACAAATAGAAAGGTAATCGCAGAAGCAGTTATTCCATTGATCATGATCATCTTCATCCCCGTAACTTCTTATCGAAATCGTAACTGTTGAGAAATCTTCCACCAAAATTCTAGTTTCAAACTACAAATTTATGAAGAAAGATATTGAGAAGTATATGAACTGTTCTTCTTCAAATTTATGGAGGTGGAAAGCTAGATGAATGAACGTGTAACTTACGTAACTTACGAGTATGACCGTGAGGTTTAATTTAGTAACTGATAAAGGAAATCATAATCTCAAGAAAAATAATTAATGCGATTTTCATAATTATATTATTATTTTCCTAAATTAACCACAGATATATTTTGCAATATATTATTCTCTATATAATATGAATCTTCATTATTCATTTTAAAATAATGACAACTTTTTTTAATTATTAATTAATATTATAGTTATATTTCTGATATCAAATTTATTTTATTTTATTTGTTAAGAAGATTTGTTAGATTTTAGGAATCACTAAATTCCAAACGAATATATTAAATTGAATATTTACACCATTTTTGTTTGAAAGAATAAAATCATATTATTAATTTATTAATTTTATGAATATTGTAAATAAAACAATAAAAAACTATAAAAAAAATGCAATTGATTACAAATTATGAAAATATATATTTATAATAAATTATTTGATATCAACTCAAAAACATCACAAAATCAAAAAATATATGATTCACAGTAAGAATATAGGTTCGAAAACAATACAATCATCACATAAAAAGAAAATTAAAATATCAGTGATTCGGGAAAGTCATTTTTACATTTTGTATGTGGTTCTTTTCGCAAAGAATTTTATGGTATTTTACATTTTTACTTTAATTAATTATTCAATTAGTTGAATTTGTTAACTATTATACTTTATTTTTGTAGCATTCAAATTAAACTTCATGAACAAGGTTTTTAAAGTGATGAGTTGTGAGGCCTTAAACATCTGCATCACATTTTAGAATTTTCAGATTTGAACATATGAGTACGTGGTTATCATGACATACCACTAGCTCAATTGTGGTGTTGTCACCTATGTTATGATGTAGGTTTTTTAGATTTTTTTTTGGATTTTATTCAATTTTTTATATATTATTTTTGTATTATTCTAACTATCAAATTACTTATTTCGTACTTAAATACTAAAATATTCTTACGTTTTCTTAAAAAAACAATTTTTAAATATAAAATGACATTATAATAATTTAACATTAGAAAAAACAAATAACTTACTTTTTCATAAAAAAAAACAATTAAAATCCTCAAATAACCAAAATGTTAGAAACCTTATCATCCTCTTGTAGTCATCTATTATGAAGTTCTCCAAATGACTAATGGTTCATTCTCACATATCTTAAGACCATCTAGAGTGTCTCTTTGATACACTTTAATTCTGCGCAATATTTAGAATCTCATTTTCAATTGCTTGTTCACGTTCAATAACTTGACATATGACAATTTGGCGCTTATGAGCCAAAAACCACTATCATCTACATCAACAATATAGAGAGGAAATGATAATTGTCGACCGATGTTCGACACATCACTTGACCTAGTACTGTTTTCATCATGCTCTTAATTCTTCTTAAGGAATGCAAATATCAAACAACATAATCATTAGTAGCGTCAACTACCATAACAATTTGTTGATATTCACAGCCAAAACACTCCCAATCCATTTTTTTTGTAGTAAGAAGAATATTATCCATATTCTTACCACCAAAACATTATAGTAAAAATAGAAAAAATTTCGCTTATAAATCAAATGTTTTAGGAAAAAAAGTTCATTGCGTCTACTTATACAACTAAATCAGTTAAATGTATAAACTAATAAAAGTCCATTTAAACGTATATATTATTAAAAATTGGTTCATCTATGTTCTATTAGTAATCATAGTTAATTTAAAATAAAATTAATATTTATTAATTTAATATTCATTTTTTCTCTCTCCTTTTTTTTATTAACTAATTAATTCATTCATCTCCTTTTACTATTTTTTTCTTTTGTCTACTTTTTATTATTATTAATTAATTAAGTCATTTATCTCCTTTTACTCTTTCTTCTTTTGTTATTTGATTATTTTTATTTTTTTTCTACTATTTTGCTTCTTACTATATCAACATAGATTATTTTTAAAAAATTTGGTCTAGGGACTAATACTTAAATATTATAAAATATAAAGTAGTTCAATATTTATTATAATATTTAATTAGCTAGTTTATAGAGCAATATATTGTTTTTTTTTAAACGGTTAGAACCATTTTATTAAAATCCCCAAAGTGGAAATGTTAGAAATCAAAACTAGATAAACCCTAACTATGATTAAGGATGACAATCAAAATACCCTAAAAAAACTGATTGGCAACATTCATACATTCTAAAAAAACATAGATTATAAACAGAAAAGACTAAATTCAAATTTAACTATCACAGCCTAGCATTTCCCATGCCATCTGTTTTCATTGAGAGACCTTCTTCCCCTTCCTCTTACTTTTTCCGTTCCTTTGACGATAAAAGAATGTTGTATTAAAGATGATGATGAGTATTTGTTTCTCATTTAGAATTCTCTCTTTGTACGAGCCTGTTTTGATTTGATAGAAATAATTGTTTCTGGGAATTTCAGAGCTTTTATCTTTGTTATTTTCAACTTGAATTTCTGTGTTATTGTCTTCATTATCTTCGGCTTCAGCTTCAGACTCCACATTGGTTTTAGAATCTTCTTTATCTTCTTTAGAATTCTCTGTTCAGCTTTGAAATTTTGTGTATCTTCCTCTTGAGTTTCCTCAACAACAACTCGAGATTCATCTTCCATTTCCATTCTGATCCTTCGCATTATAGAATTTTTTTTTCTCTTCACCTTTATTCCCTTTACTTTCTTTCCTTCACTACTTTCCTTTTTCCTAGAATTCTTCTTACTTTTCTCCTCTGTATTTTCCTCATTTTTGTCTTTTTATCACTATCCTTGACTTCCACAATATGCTCTTCCATTCTTGATTCTTCCATTTTATTTTCCTACTATTTTTGCTTCCTGGACTTTCATGATTTTCTGTTTTTCCTCAATTTCTTTTACACATTTAGTACTAACATGTTAAAACAATATATTCATTTGTCCTCCCTATAATTTTTACTCTAATTTACATAAATATGACGAATACATAAGGTGCTCAACTTGTGGAAGAATATATTCCTATTTTTCCTACTTTTTTTTGCTTTCTGGACTTTCATGATTTTCTGTTCTTCCTCAATTTCTTTTACACATTTAGTACTAACATGTTAAAACAATATATTCATTTGTCCTTCCCCATAATTTTTACTTTAATTTACATAAATATGACGAATACATAAGGTGCTCAACTTGTGGAAGAATAGTAATTTGCACCGCAAATAAAATTTCTTAAAAAAGATTATACAAATAATTATTTAATAAAAATACTTAAGCAAAAAATGAAAATATTAGAATATCAAAACATTGAAATACTTTATACATTACAATATTCAAGTATTAGTCCTTAAAAGAGACCAACTAATTTTAAAATAATCTATATTGATATAAAAAGAAACAAAATAATAGAAAATAAATAAATAAACAAATAAAAAAAGAAAAAATAGTAAAAAGAGATTAATATATTAATTAGTTAATAATAAAAGAATAGACAAAAGAAAATGAAATTTAGTAAAAAGAGATAAATTAATTAATTAATAAAAAAAAGGAGAGAAAAATAAAATATTTAATTAATAAATATTAAATTTTAAAAAAAACAAGTAAGGTTACTAACAAAAACTAGACTTGATGAGCTAATTTTTAATAGTATGTACGTTTAAATGAACTTTTATTAGTTCATACGTCTAACTGAGCTACTTGTACAAGTACATATGTCTAAATGAACTTTTTTCAATGTTTTAAGTTCAATTTTTACTAAAAATGACCTAAATTAAAATAAGAGATAATGATTGTGTAAGTCTTACAAACTTCCTAAAATTCCAAAAAAAAATAATTAAGAAGTTTTGAGAAATCACATTCTCATCAATTCAATTGCCAAGAGAATGTCCATTTCAAAGAATTTAAACCAACCTTACACCCCATCATGTCATTCTTCAAGAACTAAAGTGTGTTTTCGTATCACCATCGCAAAATTTTTGACTCCTAAATAATAATTTGTTTTTATAGCGGTATAAAAATATGTTGATAATTTAGGTTAAATTTTTATAACTTATGTTTATAAGAAAGAATGCCTAATTTATTGAGTATTGAGTTTCTAATTAGAATATATATATTTTTTATGAGTGTTATTATTTTATTGATAATTGATAAATATTTTAAGGAATCTAATACATTTATTACATGCATAAAAGGGTTGAAGGCCATATTTTTTCTCAAATCAATTTCTTTTATATGCTCTTAAACCTATAAACTTACTAATCAATCTAACGTTCAGAAAATGTAATCAAGATGAAAAAGAAGAGACTTACATTAACATCGACAATTCTGTTTCCACTAATTACTCTTCGTCTTATTCAATAAGTAGTTCAAATGAAGAAAGATCAAGAATGTCTAGAAAGAAGAAACACAATAATGATGTGGTAATGATGCGTAACTTAGACCATACATGTGCGATCGGAGTAATGGTATTGTAACCCTCAAGAATGAGTCCCCTCTGCAACTTAGCACATATTTGGATGACACGTGTCAATACGGGGGAATTACGGGGTGACTTGAAGTTCAATGCGTTTAAATCTTGGTTTGTATGTTATACATCTTTTTAGATAAATGATTATTTTAAAAAAATTTTGAAAAATACCTGGGAGCTTTTTGAAACTAATTAATTTTATTCAAATTTTAATAATATGGGGATTTGACTTGAAATCAAGTTTAAATTAATTAAACATGATTAATTTAATATTATTTATTTGAAAATAGAGTCGTCAAATGATTTTTTTATTTATAAAAATCAGTAAAATGAACGTTTATAAACATACTTTATACCGGAGTTTCTATAAGGACTTCATTTTTTAGTTACACTCGAGAAAGAGCTTTCGCGTTATGTCCTCCGCGCCCGTCAAAAGACGATTTTATTCATAAAGTAAAGTCTGGTTATCAAAAGTTTCATTTATAACATTTATTTCAATTAATTAGTAATTCAGGGGTCCTAAACAAGAATATATTTATATTACGTAAATAATTGTACAAAATTATTTAAAAGGGCATACCTATGATTGCGTTGATATAAAACTGAGTAAAAATCCTGATAAACATCATAAAAGTGTTAGAATTTAAAAATAAATTACAAACGGGGCCCTAGTCATAATATTTGTTTGGAAAATATCCCGAAAATATTTGAAAATCATTTTATGACCTTTCGGGATTAATTGAAAATGGATTGGGGTTCTAAAATTATAAAAATAATTTTGAATTTTGAAAAGTGAAACCAAACAGGCCTTAGGACTGGTGTCCTAGGGCTTGGGTTCATTTTAACCGATCTGGGCTAAAAAAGGCTCGGTCTAGATCGGGGCGATCTATATGAGGGCTTAAGACGCTTGGTCAAGAGACTGAAGGCTCGGTCCTGGGTTCACGAGGCTCGGTATTGAACTCAGGTTGTTTGGTCCTAGGGTTCAAGAGGATCGGTCCTAAACTCAAATTGTTTGGTCATAGGTCTGGGATGCTCGGTCCCAAGTCTAGCTTCCTCGATCATGGACCTAGGAGTCTTGGTCCCAAGCCAGACCTCTCAGTCCTAGGCTAAGATCCTCGGTCGAATTTATCGGTCATTTCTCAAGAACACCGTTCCTAGGTCTCGGTCCTAACTCAAGAACACCGGTCATTGATCTCGGTCCTAAGTCGATTTTCTCAGTCCTTGGTCTCGGTCAATACTAAGAATTCTCGGTCCTAAAGGACTTAGTCGTTGGGGACCGAGTGTTATTCATTTGGTATGAAGAATTAAAGTTTTGTATCTTTTGATACAAATCATGTAAGTTGCAAATAACTCATATGAATGTAAGGATTATAACCCCATAACCCTAAACCCGATCAATCGAACTCTATAACAATTTATTTTCCAAAATCATTTTAGGGCAAAATTTGGAAACTTTTGATTTAGGCCATCTCATGTAACAACTTTTAAAACTGAAATTAAAACTTATTTTTAAAAATATTTAGTTGGATCAAACATGATTGGGATGTTGTTATTATGATTTTGAAATCATCCTAACGTGTTAGGCAAATATTTAAATCAAAATTCAACCCAAAAGTTCAAGAACACGATTTTCAAATTTTTCAGATTTTCAAATCAAATTTGAGTTTTTTCGATTTATGAATTGATTAAATCTCTTTCGACAGAAAACTTATAAATAATCTAGGATTTGGTTTCAAACAAAGAAAAAACAAAATTGAACCCTAAAAATGATCAACCTAATCAAACTTGGAAAAATCTAATTTCAAATCACAAAGCGAAATACAATAAGTTTGGAAGCTTACCAACGATTGAAGAACACTCCAATGATGTGTATGAAGCTTTCCAAAGCCTGGATCGAAGCTTGGATCGCTGGAGTGAATTTTACAAAATTTCAGTTCGTCGAAATCTTCAAGATCTTTGATTTAAACTGTAATGTTTGATGGATTGGAAGCTTAAAACCTATAGACTATTTATACTTAGCTAGGTCGGCTATGGTGGACAAATTCAACTTCAATTTGGCCACTAAAGTTCTTCTTCTTCATTTCTCTTTTGTCCTTAGATACCTAGGTTATTGTAGGATTTGACTTCTAGACTTAGGGGAAATCATGGCGAAGAGAAGACGTGCACATGGTTATTTTTTGGAGGGACAATGATGGATGTCGGCGGAGATAATTTTTTTGGAAGAAACGCTGGCATCGATCGCGATTTCGGTGATCCTTTGAAGAAGAAGGGTAAAACGACATCATTTCGTTTAACCGAAATGCACCATTTTGGCATTCCATCACGTTTCGGATGCGTTTGAGTATTTTTGGCTAATGGGGTTGACATACCGTTAGTTGATCTTCTGTGGTCCCGGGCGCGCGTTTGTTGGGTTACAACCGGCTACGCGGATGATTCTGGTGCTTTGGATGAAGATTTGGCATTTATCTGATGGACGCAGCTCCTACCACAACAAATTCTCCTAGTTTCGGCCACACCAAATCATCGGTGTTTATTTTTATAAAAGAGTTATTTGAAAACGAATTTTTAACACTTTCTTTCATTTTTCTTTACAAAAAATCCACAAAAATAATTTTTGGAAACATAATAAAAATTATGTTCATTATTTTTATTTTTGGGTATTTATTTAATTGTTTTAAGCCATAAATTATACATAATTTATGTTTAAAATTATAATTAAATAATTTCATCCCCTTTTTAGGTTTAATTTGGGTAAAATAAATACTATATTTTAACCTCAAATTATTTTGCACTTTATTTAATTTTTTTAATTAGGATTTAATTATCACAATAATTAATCCTAATTTTATTTTAATCTCATTTTGGGTTATTTTGAATTTAAAAATTCAAAATATTATTTTAATATTATTATAAATTAATAATATTATTTATAAATTAGAGTATGTCAAATTTTTATGCTTACCGATATACCATTAGAACTAGATGCAAAATCAAAGTTAGAGTTTATTGATGGTTCGTTAGTCGTATCGAAAGAAGCGAAAGGCGGGTTCTTGCTTACTCTTTACTGCACTTTATTTAAAGAAACTCAAAGTTGTAATTCAAAAGTATTATGGATCTTAAGCCATGAGTTCCCCTTACAAGAACGGGATTACAAGAACGGATCTTTCTCGTATCATACCTTTCACAAATGTATGATTTCCATGAAAGACATCCACCCTTAATAGGTTGGTGAGATTTTATCTATCATTGTTTTTGATAGAGGATATATGGATTGTTTTGTATTTCTTGAATTCTAAAAAAAGTGTTAAATGAGCTTAAGTACTACTATTCTTCCACGACCACAACATTAGACTTATGAGTTATATCAAAGAACGATATCAAGAAAACAACGGCCAACAAGGGAGTTATAAACATAGTAGTTGGGAGTGTCAAAAGTCTAGTGGAGCCATACTCATACATGATTAAGAAGTCCTACTGTTTCGTGTATATTGTGATGCATTGAACATCAATTGTGTATCGCCCTCTTGAATTCAAGCGAGAATTGAAAATGCATGGCCATGCTCGAATGAATTATTTGAATCATTAGTTTCATTGATAATTTAAACTTAGAGTTCAAGAAATATATTTGATAATAGATATGAATGTCACCATATCATAAAATAAGACATTAAGAGACAAATGTATCTTATAAAAATGTGGCCACATGAGATTAAACACATAGCCCGCAAACACACATAACTATTTATATAGGCACATAATTTGTCTTCTAACGGGCTTGAACTCAAGACCTTTCAAGGAGGCTGGGGATATCCACATGTTGTTGTCACTAAGTTAAAAGAGGGTATAAAATGTGGTCACAAGGAGATTAAACACACAGTCCGCAAACACACTTAACACTTTAACCAGACGCAAAACTTGCCGCCTGATGAACTCAAATTCAGGACCTCTCAAGGAGGCTGGGGATATCCACAAATATATCTTATATTGCACATTTGTTTAAGGACAAGTGGGAGATTGAATGAATTGTGTCATTTAATTTAATGTATAATAACTAATTTTAGATAGAACAATTATTAAAAATAATTTAATCCAATTATTTTAGGAGTCGTAGTGCTTTGCTAGAAGAGAACAACGATTAATAGAGTAAAACTTATAGCTAGTGTCGGCTCCGAGAATTGGGCTGCCACATCCCCATGTAGAAAAATGTGAAGAAATATTTTTTGGATGCCCTAATTTTAGTTTTAAAAATTGTTAAAAAAAATATTTTTGGTAAGACTTAAACTTATAACAAAATAATTTTTTTTTTTATATTTCATCTTGAACCACTAGACTACACACTTAAACATTAAAAAATATAATAAATTTAATAACAATTATATTTATTTTTTATTAAATGGACTGCCCTAGAGAGTGATTTTCCCTAGCCCCTAAGCTTGTCGAGCTTACCCTAGGGCCGACCCAGTCTATAACTATTATAATTGGATCTACGAGCTCACACACCAAGAGTTGACGAATTAGATCAAAGAAAATAATGTTTGATTATTAATAAATATAACATATATTATTTTATTTAATAAATATAACATATATTATTTATTAAATAAAATAATATATATATATAATTAAATGGTTTTTATTATAGAATTAAGATATCTTTATTCGAATATATTATTTATTTATAAAATAATAAAATATATAATAAAAGTTAATTAAGGAAAGATTTACAATATTTAGTATATTTTTTCCTTAAACATTTTATAACTTATATATATATATACTTTTGATCATGAGAACAACAAGGAACACGTTTAATCGTAGAGACTATCAATCTTCCCGATCAAGTAATATTGATTGCTTCCTTCTTAGTTCTTTTGTTGTTGTAGTCGAAGGCAAAGATATTTAACTGAGCTTGTATGAGCTTGTATGGACTAACTAGAGAAGTAACACATGTGGCTCTCATCTACTAACGACTTTTTCGATTTTAACGTTATTGGTTCTTATTGATTCTCATTTTTCTATAGGGTCTCTATATCGATACAATCATGCATGCCTGACTCAGTTCACCCGTAAGCAAATATTCCTCTGTCATCCACAATTTTAATCTTTTTCATATTATACATAGATATCTGCAACTAGGGGTTATATTTAGATCTATAATTCTATTAATTTACACTTAATATTTTCAACTGAAATAAATAAATGAATGTTTAAACAAAAAGTTGTAGACTAATACATTAACCAATACGACATTTTTTGTACCAATCAACATTTATTTTGATATCTTGATTGAAGAGATCCTATTGAATAGTAATTTTCCTGAAATAGAAAGAAGGTTGTTTATTACAAAGAAAAAAACAGACAATGCATGGTAGTCAGCGACAATCCATTATAAATGTCAATAGAATTTATATGATATGTTAGAGATCTTTTACTCGTAAGTCAATCTTCCTTTACTCAAGGCAACGTACGTATGTTATGGTTCATCATCAATTGCCGGTTCAATACTCTCTCTATACAAATAAAATAAAAGAAAACCATTAAATTCATGAAACTTAGGCCTTGTTTGATGTGAATTATTTGGAGTTAAATTATAATCTCACCATTACTTACTTTTTTTATGAATAAAAACATCAAAGTAATTTGAATTGATCCTCAAAATTTCATAAACCCTTTGAGCAACTGTACTCAAAATGTCTGAAAAAAAAGAAGCAAGAAGATAGGTGGCCATCAATTCTATTTCTGGGAGAAATTTGTAAAACCTATATATTTATCATTTTAAAATAATATAAATTATATATTTTTTCATTTTAGTTTGATAAATTTAAATTCTTAAACAATTTAATTTAGTAACTACTAGTACTGCAAGCTTTGTATCAAAAATATTAAAATATTATATTATATTTATCTAAAAATATAATTATATATAATAATTTATTTATTTATTTTCAATAAAAAAAATAAATATAAAAATATAAACAAAATGATTTCAATAAAAATAAATAAATAAATCAAAATTTATATTTATTTGTATCAATTACTTACAACTTTAAATGTGTCAGTAAAATAAAAAGTTTAATATTTATTAATTATTTATTTTTGTGTTAATATAAATAAATTTTATTATATTTGTAATAAAATAAAATATTGTAAAATTTATCTTTAAATAAATAATTTTACATTTATTTATAGTTTATTTTATTTTCTATTTATATATATATATATATATATAATAAATAACTTTATATTTGTTTATAATTTATTCTCTTTAATACAATAAAAATTTATAACTTTATATTATTAAAATAAAAATACAATAAAAATTTATCTTCAGATATGTAACTTACATTTACAATATTGAAAGCATTGACAATAAAATTATAAAAAATATTTATTTTTAATAGTTTACAATCAATATAAAATAATAAATAAAACATGATTATGTAATATTATGTAATACACAACTAAAAATAATTTAAAAAAAAAGTTATTCTAGTATCCATTTATCTATTTTAATTTACGGATTTAGTACCCTCATATAAATCAGTTAATTAATTTAGGTCTCTAATTAACAAAAAAAAATAATAATTATTTTTTAATACTTAAAATAAGATAAATAAATAAAAATAATGAAGATAGGAAAATATTTATAATGCTATATATGATTATATATAAAATAAAAATAACTAATTTTGGTCCAATTATATATTATGAATATCTATCTCAAATTAAAACAAGCATATGTCTTTTAAATTATCACATTTCAAATTATTAATTTTAATAATATATATTGATATATAATATAATATATACCTATATTTTATAATTATAATAAAATAATATTTGTTATAAATATTTGTATTAAGAAATGTATTTTTAATAAACAATTTATCCGAATATATAAATAAAAAAATATATTGTAAAAAACATGTATCGATTTATTGAAGGGTAGTAAGCACTAAAAATATACAAACCAATTTATAAAATTAATATTATTATTTTGATTTATTTTTGAGCAAATAAAATTAAAATAATTAACCACATTATCAAAATTCAATTAAAACAATTAATTAGGCTAATTATTATAATAATTAAATCTTAATTAATTAAGAAAAATATCAAAATAATAAAAATAAAATTATTTGGGATAAATGGCTCATTTATCTTAAAATAATTATAGAAAAAAAATCATGGATTAAAATAAATAATATAAGATGGAAAGGAGTACCCATTTTACCTCCAAAATTATTTATTTAACCCTAAAATATGAAGAAAATAAATAAATTGGTAAAATATTTGCCATATTTGTTTTACAATTTTGTGTATTTAAAAAATTAAAATTAAAGCCAAAAGGGTGAAAGAAAAATCAATTTCAAACAAACCCTTAAGGATTTAATAAAATAAAATAAAATAAATCGTGATCGGGTGTAGTTGAAACCGGGAGAAAAAGCTACAGCCAAAATTTGGACCATCAGATGAGCGTTGGGATCTCATTCAATGACCCAGACGAGCCCGCGTAACCCACTACAACCAAAGGAGCGTGCGCCTGAGCTGTAGGGGATCAGCTAACACAGATGTTAGCCCCATTAGCTAGGTCTCTAACGGAACACTCAAATTCCAACGACGTTAGACGAGACGCCGAATACGCTCAAAACGACGTTGTTTTAAGCGCCACCTTTATCTCCAACGCGACGCTAGAACAGATAAGATCAAAGACCCGTCTTTGATCTTCTCTTTTGGGAACTTTCTCCATAGTCAATCTTCTTGACTGATTCAAAAGGTGAAATGATCACCCTACTTCGGTGATCATTTCCCCTACAAATATAGGCACAATCACTACTTATTTCTTCAAGTGAGATCAAGAATAACTAAAATGCCATTAATGACTTTTGACTGATTTAGTCCACTTGAGCCATCCAATCGACTTAGGGATGCTATAAATACTCCCCCTAAGTCATTCTCAATCCAAGGAATCAACTACCCCCTTCAAATCGAAGAAAATCAGAAATCCGCCACTAAAGCTTGAAGCTTTCAAATTTTTCAATTTTTTTTGTTTGAAGGATTAAAGTTTGGATCTGAGCATCTCAAAAGTTTCCCTAAAGATCAAAGAGTGTTCTCCAATCCTTGGTAATATTCCAATCATCCTCTAATTCATATTTACAGTTTGAATTTGGAATTTTTATATTTCAAATTGCATAAGCTTATATGCTTGTTGTTTATGGTGTTTTATGGTTAGATATTGATCATAGGATTATGTATGATCTTTCTAAATAGGTTAGAGATAATCAACCTAAAATAGAAAATTTTAAATTTAAATTAAAAAAACGTGTTTGTTGTTCTTGGGCTAATTCTCTTTAATCACGTCCCATAAAGTATCCCAACATGATTGTAATGATGTTGGGCAACTATTTGGTTAAAATGAACAACTAGTATTATTATTTTGGTACCAATTAAGTATATGGGATATAAGAAAGCTATTATGTAGCTCATTTCCCCTATAAATAGCTTTAAAATCAAAAACTGAAATTTTGATCACAAACTGTTTTGAACGATTTAATCATCATTTATGCTGATTGGTACATTGAGATGATGATCAACATGTTCCTAGGAGCTTTGTGAAGCTACTCAAACCCTTGGATTAAAAAATCCAAGCTAAAAAATGAATTTAAAAAAAATAATTAACTTTGGTGTTCTTGAGGATCGATGATTGTTAGCCTAGGACCGAAAGATCCAACCGAGGATCCTCGGTCTGGACAAACCTAGGACTGGGAAATTCGAACCTAGGACCCCAAGACTAAGAATTTCAACACGACCGAGAGGTCTGACCATAGATTTTAACATATGACTAAGAGGTTCAACATAGGACCGAGTATCCCCAAACCTAGGACAAAAGAACTTAGCCTAGAGCTAACATTGGATCGGTGAGTTTATACACCCAGACCGATGAATTTAGCCTATGACTAACCTAAGACCGATGGGTTTATACACCCAGAACAGTAATTTCAGCCAAGGACCGGGAGTCCTTAGCACCTAGACTAAGGGACTTCGACACTTCGACCAAAGAGTCTTCACCACCCGACCGAGAGATCTTAACCCCGGACTAAGGGCTTTAGTTTGGGGCCGATGTAATTCGCACCTAGGACCGATAACACCGGTCCTAGGGCCTGTATGGTTAAATTTTTAAATTTCAAAATTATTTTTATAATTTTGGAAACCCAAACCATTTTCTAAAAATAAAAAAAAATAGAAAATATTTTCAAAATATTTTCATAAAAAATATTTTGACAAGGACCTCTTTGTGATTTATATATAAATTCTAATATCATCAAACTAATATTCTTCAGGTGTTTTCCCTATCAATTGTCGACATCAGCCTTAGGTACCAATATTTAAATATTTTTTTACAATTTCAAAAACACGAAAAATATGTGCATGTCTAGGACTGAAAGAATATTTGGTTAAATAAAACGTAATAAAATCAATTTTTAAAAGTCAAGACTTTTATAAAGTAGAGACCGTTTTAAATGGATATGGAGGATGTAGCGCGAAAGCCCTTTCCCAAGTATCGCCAAACATTGAACTTTAAAGAAAGTCTAGTAAAAAATACGTTTGTATATTTAAAAATCAATTGGCAACACTTATCATATAAATAATATTTTAAATTTATTATTTTTAATTAATTTAAAAACATGTCTCTTTAATTAAATATTAGTTTGATTATTTTAAATCTAAAATTTTTATTTGAAATTTTATCAAATTAATTATTGTTATAATTAATTTCAAAATGTTAGGACACATAAATATTTTAAATAATGTTTTATTAAAAAATGATTCTTAGCATGTAAACCAATGTTGAAATTTTTTAAACCTCAAGCTTTTCCGGGACAAGGGTTTTCCAGGAGTTATAGTTATCAACAAGCAATGTTAAAGATGATTAGAAGTAATCGGTGACTCTAATTTAGTCATATCCCAAGCCAACGGTACGTGACAAGTAAAATGAGACAAATTAAAACCATATATTATGCCTATTTGACTAAACTTATGAACAAATTCGATCAAGTATCATTTGTTTATGCTCCAAAGAGCCAAAACCTCTTTGCGGATGCCTTGACTACTCTGCAGTCATGACTCAAAAATTCTAAAGGAATCAAGGTCAAATCCCTCAAAATTCGACAAAAGCAACAACGTGCTTTTGAAAAGGGAGTAGTGACTTCCCGTGAGAGTTCGGTTAAACTCTTGTATGCTATTCTCTAGAAGTACATAGAATACAGAGAATATTCATCCCAATTCTGACCAACAAAACACTGAACGTTATACCAATATTTCATCAATTATGCTTAAATTACCAACAAACTATACGAATAATCTTTTGACGGTCAAAACATGCTCTACGTAGATTGTCCAAAATCGAAAATGACCATAGAAGAAGTACACGTAGAGACATGTGGCCCACACATGAACAGAAAGGCTTTAGCCAAGTAAATACTCCTCTTAGAATATTATTGTCAAAACCTAAAGAAAGAATGTGTGAGTTATGTGAGGAGATATCATTAATGCCAAATTTATGATAACCTGAAGCATATTCCGGCATCACCTCTCTACAATATGACATTCCCTTGGCCTTTTTCTACATGGGGTATTGATTTCATCGGGAAAATCCATTCCCATGCTTCAAATGGACACAAGTTCGTACTTATAGCCAACGACTACTTCACAAAATGTGTTGAAGAAACTTCTTATAAAGTCATGAAATCATCTCAAGTGGTATAATTCATCCGCACTAGCATCATTGCTAGATATGGAATCCCTCACACCTTGATTTTGGATAATGGCCAGCATTTTTAAGGAAAAGTGTTATAATTGCTAGAAGAATTCAAAATCGAGCATCATAAGTCATCGCCCTACAAATCCCAAACCATTGGTACGTTTGAAGCCACAAACAAAAACGTGATTAGGATCATCAAGAAGATGACTAGAATGTATAATGACTAGCATGAAAAAATTTCATATGCCTTTTGGAATAAACCGAATGCAAAAGATCCACTCTGAGGCCCTCAATCACCCCCGAAAATAAATCTGCCATTAAAGGTCTTCAAGCTTTTCTGAAAATTTGGAATTTTCGTATAAGGCTATAAAGCTTTAATTCATGTATTATGTAAGCTTCCCTAAGAGTTAATAAGTGTTATCCAACTTCAGGTAAGCTTTCTATCACACTGAAATACAAATTACTAGTTTGAATTGAAATTTTTATATTTTAGTTTTGCCATTTTCATATACTGTCTGATTGTCGGATTTATTGATTGAGAGATGATCCTAGGATCATTTATAAGTTTCATATTCAAACAAAATTTGTTCTTACCTTCAGTATCAACAAATATTAGGGATTAGAGATTTATAGATTTGGTAGGGTTAGAGACTTACTTAATTTAATATATAATAAAATATATAATTATTTCATTTTATATAATATACAATAAAATAAATAAAAAATAAATTCGGTTTTTAGTTTAGTTTTCAAGTTGAAACCCCAACTCAAAATTCAAACCGAAAACCGTATTTGAATTCGAATTGGTTTAAATTCGATTCAAAAATTGAAAATAAAATTCAATTTCGAATTCATTCGGATATTTGGTTAAGAAAAATATTGAACACCCGTAAATGGGACATCATCTCAATCGAATGACACATCGAGATGATGTTATAAACGATCCTGAGAACCATACGAAGCTTCTCATGCCCTTGAATCAAAGGACTCGGGCCTCAAACAAAATCATCAAACA
This sequence comes from Impatiens glandulifera, assembly GCF_907164915.1. Classification (NCBI taxonomy): domain Eukaryota; kingdom Viridiplantae; phylum Streptophyta; class Magnoliopsida; order Ericales; family Balsaminaceae; genus Impatiens; species Impatiens glandulifera. Next base: position 20,533,069 of record NC_061863.1, on the reverse strand, counting down.
TGCAGTTTGATGTTATTGAGGACCGGGAAACCTAACCCAGTTTAACCTAGGACCGAGAGTCCTTCGCACCCAGGATCGAGCATCCTTAACATCCCGAATGGAAGAAAGTTAGTCTAAGACTAACCCAGGACCGAGTGTTCTTCATGCCAAGGACCGAAAAAAGTTAGTCCAAGGCTAACCCATGACCGAGGACCACAACACCCGACCGAGGATCCCCACATCCAACAGAGAGTCTCTTGCATTTAGACCGAAGACTCTCGCCCCTAGGACCGATGACTCCCACACCCGACCGAAAGTCTTCACCACCCCGACCGAGAGTTCTTGCACCTCATCCGAGGGATCTTAACACCGGTGGGCATGTTTGGTTAATTTTTTAAATTTTCAAAATTATTTTTATAATTTTGGAAACCCAAACCATTTTCTAAAAATAAAAAAATAGAAAATGATTTGAAAATATTTTCATATAAAATATTTTGACAAGGACCTCTTTGGGATTTATATTTAAATTCTAATATCTTCAAACGAATAATCTTCAGGTGTTTTCCTTATCAATCGTCGACATCAGCATTAGGTACTAACATTTAAATATTTTTTTTACAATTTTAAAAACACGAAAAACATGTGTATGTCTAGGACTGGAAGAATAATTGGTTAAATAAAACTTAATAAAACCAATTTTCAAATGTTAAGACTTTTATAAAGTAGAGACCGTTTTAAACGGGTATAGATGATGTAGCGCAAAATTCCTTTCTCGAGTATCACCAAACATTGAACCTTAAAGAAACTATGGTAAAAAATACGTTTGTATACATATAATTTTATATATTTTTAAAAATCAATTGGCAACTCTTATCAAATAAATAATCTTTTAAATTTATTATTTTTATTTAATTTAAAAAACAGATCTCTATTATTTTAAATCTAAAAAGATTATTTAAAATTTGATCAAATTAATTATTGTTATAATTAATTTCAAAATGTTAGGACACATAAATATTTTAAATAATGTTTTATTAAAAACGATTCCTAGCATGCAAACTGAGGTTGAAATTTTTTAAACCTCGAGCTTTTCCGGGACAAGGGTTTTCCAGGGGTTATAGTTATCGACAAGCAATGTTAAAGATGATTATATATAAATGATAGAGATACTATCAACAAATACATTTGATTTGACCAAAATGTTAACAAATTATTCACGTGAGTTACTAACATGTAATATTTAAGGCGATCACATATAAATGATCGAGATAGTATCAACATATTTGTTTTATTTGTTGTGAATGTTAGTAAACTATTAACGTAAGTTACTAACAAGTAATATTTAGGAGATCATATATAAATGATTGAGATACTATCAATAAATATGTTTGATTTGACTTGAATATTAATAAACTATTCACGTGAGTAAAGAAGTTGTTATTGTCAAAGCAAAAGAAGAATGGTTCTCTTCGAATTTGTTCAAATGTTGTTTCGCTTCTATCGTCTATCATATTTGGGTGGAGATGAATGCGAGAGTTTTCTATTGATTTCGACGAGATATTGAGAAGGTATGGAGGGATATTGTGACGGGTGGTAACTCGTTCATGAGATCGTGGAGGAGAATACTCATGTGTGAGCGAAATTAGAGCTTATGCAAAATTGGAGAATCTCATATGATGAAGTTACTCAAATTGCTTCTTATAAGGCGCGTTAAAAATTTGATTTCGTGTTTGAATTTTTCGTGTACTCATGTGTTTGTAAAACTTAATGCTTGTTGTTGTTTCTTTTAAAAATCAAGTCTATGGTTTATCTAGCTTAATTTAAGAACTCATATTGTTTTTTTTTCTCTTTGAGTTTTTTTAATGAAATGACAATAAGTCATTTTCTAAAATGAAAAGTAACGTTTAAGGAGATCATATATAAATGATCGAGCTACTATCAACATATAAGTTTGATTTTGACGTGAATGTTAACAAACTATTCACGTATGTTACTAACAAGTAACATGTAAGACGATCATATATAAATGATTGAGGTACTATCAATATATATGTTATTTGACGTGAACGTTAATGAACTATTTACGTGAGTTATTAACAAATAACGTTTAAGACAGATCATATATAAATGATTGAAGTATTATCAACATATAAATTCGATTTTGACGTGAATGTTAACAAACTATTTACGTAAGTTACTAACAAGTAACGTTTAAGGCGATCATATATAAATGATCAAGGTACTATCAACATATATGTTTGATTTTAATGTGAACGTTAATAAACTATTCACGTGTGTTACTAACAATTAACGTTTAAGGAAATCATATATATATAAATAATTGAGGTACTATCAACAAATATGTTTGATTTGGCGTGAATGTTAACAAACTCTTCATGAGTTACTAACATGTAATGTTTAAGGCGGGTCATATATAAATTATTGAGGTACTATCAACATATATGTTTGATTTGGATGTGAATGTTACTAAATTATTCACGTAAGTTACTATCAAATAACGTTTAAGCGATCATATAAATGATTGAGGTACTATTAATATATATGTTTGATTTAATGTCAATATTAATAAACTATTCACGTGTGTTATTAACAAGTAACATTTAAGACGGTCATATATAAATGATCGAGGTATTATTATTAACATATATGTTTGATTTGATGTGAATGTGAATGTTAACAAACTATTCACGTAAGTTTGTATTATAAATTTGATACCCAACAACATATTGATTTATCAATTGTTTGTTGTTTGTTAGTATTGGTTTTGGTTTTTAAAGGAGGTTATTCCAACATAGACTTCTTTTCTCCCCCATTTTCCAAAGTGATCTTCATAACGGTTTGAGAACTATCGATCGCTAGTCTTAAACTTTATTTGTGAATAAGTGATCAAAGTGTTTAGACTTGAGGGGAGGTATTCATGCCCTTAGTTATAAAACCTCGTTTGAAAGAAAATGTTCGACAATTTTTAACATCATTTGACTTAGTCAGTCTCTTTACATGAATTGGAATAAACCTTGATCATATTAACGAGTCATGGCATCTTGGATTCGAAACATTTTTGGAGCTTAGCTCTGATCACCTTTTCATGACTTCTTGTGGTCATCTCATAAAAGAAATCGAGTTTTTTTTCTCTGATTTTCGAGATATTGTTATAAATTTGATCTCGTATATAAACGATTATCCAGAATTTTAACTATCGAAGAAGTTGGTCAAAACTTTTAAGTTTTGATGGTATTAACATATTTTTTCTGCCTTGTCTTGAGACACATCTTTTGAAAGTTTACTCATCTTTGGAAAATATTGTAAACAATGCTTAAAACTTTCAACTTTTGAATTTTTCATTTTTTGACTATAGATATATCTGGTAGAATCGATATAGTTATGTCCTTGTTGTAGCAATCGAGACTAAAATCTTAGTGAACATCAAATGATGATTTCTATACCTCAATCACTTTGAGTCATTTTTCTATTTTTTTTTTCTTTTCTTTTTTGTTTGAAGTATTCGGTGTGTCTAGTAAAATCGATATATTTATGTCTTTGCCGTAGTAATTAAAACTAGAGTCTAAGTGAGCATCAAATGGTGATTTAGATACATCAACCAACACAGAAACATTGAGTTTTAAACTTCTCTCTCTTTTTTTGTTTGTTTGAAAGAGATGAGTTTTAAACTAGAGTTAGTCGGTTGTCTAAGTGTATTTAAGATGACTCATCTTAAACCTAATGGGACAGCTATATTAATCTTATCAATACACTTTCGTTTAAAATCCCCCTTATACAATGAACTGTCACATTTTAAAATAAATATTTTCCCTCCAAATATTTTTGAATTAGATTTTTTTAAAATAATAATTTATTTAATTTTATCTTATCTTTTAAAAATCTTTTAAAAACAAATTACATGAAGACACGTGTCTGTCATGATTAACGATGTGACCAACACGCTTGGCGGTTCATTACCACACGCATTATCTTTAAAGATGTCATTTATCTTTAATGACATCTATTTTCAATTATGTCTTTTAAGACATGCGTCGGTTAGACATTATAAAGAGTACCTAAGACGTCTCATTAACCCACTTGCGTTTTGAAATCCTAAATCTTTGCTCGCTCTCTAGAACTCTCTGTCTTCTCTCTAGAATTAAGTATTCTTTTTCATCGTCTAATCTCTAAACCTTAAAGATGACTTGACTTCATTCGCTCAAAACATGATGCAAGTGTATTTTGAATTGGTGTATGTTTTAGGGCTGCCCGCGATGATAGAGATGTTCAAAACCATAGAGGCTTCTAGGCTGAGGAAATTTTAGGCGGTCCGTTTACTCTTCACAAACCAGAGGTTCATGAATTCTTTGCGACTGTCAAGGTGGTCGGAGACACTATTCAGGCGACGGTGAAGGGCACAAAAATTTCCATCTCCGAAAATCTATTTACCCAACTCTTTGAGCTTCCGACGGAAGGGCTTACATAGTTCGATCAGACTCTGGCTGAGGTTTTAATGGAAATGCAGACGGTCTTTTCAGACACCTCTATTCCCGTTGAGACTCACGGGAAGAAAAAGTTTATGAAATCGGAGTTCTATCTCCTGAACGATATCATCTTCAAATCTCTCTAGATAAGAGTAGGATCTTTTGATGCCTACACCCAAGAGTGATTCGAAATAATGGTGACCATAACTAGGGGGACGACCATCAACTAATCGTCTATTCTCTTCACAACCTTAACCTTAATGATGACGATACCAAACAAGCAACATGTTGGCTTCTTTGTACAACTAATTAAGGTGCTGAGCACCTGCAAGTAAACTTGGGCATCGCTGCTAACATTCATACAAGTAGGGTAATAATGAGCAGCAATATTGGTAGTTATATCTCAAGGATGAATGTCATCCAGGAGTCCAAGAAAGACTCATCTGTTCAGCAGTCAAGTGGTCATTCGACTACCATGTCCTAACGCTCAACTGCCCCTTGATGCTATGTTTCAGCAAAAACAAGAAAGTGTTGGGCCGAGGATTCGGAAGCTAGTTCAAACAGCCTGAAGCGTGTTATTGTTGGAGAGACTGTTAAGGTTTCCTCAAAGGCAAAGAAGGCAAAAGTGGAAGAAACTCATGTGACAAAGGTACCTCTCTTCACTACCCATGTTTTGCCTCCAACCGTAGAGCCAACTGTGGTTCTTGCTGTGGAACAGATTGAAAAAACAACTACTGTGTTAGTTGGTGATGTTAATGAAGAAATACCTATAGAGAACGTTGATGTCTCCCTTGTAGCACCAGCAGATGTTGAAGTTGCTGGTCTAAATGATGAAATAGAAGTTGTTCAAACAACGTCTTCTAAGCCAAATGCTCCCCTTGCTGAAGAGCCATCTGATGGGCTTACTTCTGAGAATGCTGAAACAACAATCATTTAGAAAATTGTTGGTCTCGCTGAAGAACAATTGAAAGCAACATCTCCAAAAGCTGATGATCCTATTTCTAGCGCCTCTCCAGCATCATCTCCAAAAGCTGCAAAGGGAATTATATTCAGGGAATCTGTCCCTGCGGCCAAACCTGTTGAAGTTGTAGGAAAAGCTAAAGATCCCTTGGTCGAGGAATCAGAACCTCAATCGATGGTGAGGCAATCAATCGACCTCATCATGGAAGAAGTGGAGGCAACTGCTTCAGAGAGGTTAGATCTCTTTGATTAGTGGAGTAGCATAAGGCTTCACAAGAAGTTCTGTCAAGTCCTCAAAGGTGCAAACTTGACCAAGTAGTGTAAAAAGATGTTCAATATGGAGAAAATAGATCTCACTTTGCTTCCTTCACTTAACTAAGTTTTAACATCATCAAAAATGAGGAAATTTTAGAATAAGCTAAATGAAGAAAAAAAGAATTAATTGTTAGAGAAATAATTAAGATTAATTGATTAAAATGAACTTAGGTAAATAAAACTAAGTTTAATCAATACGACATAGTTTTGATGATGAATTCATAAATGAATAAAACTAAGTTGTGTTAATGTTTATGCGCATGTACAACTCAAGAAGCGCGAGTAGACGTCTCTCTTCAAGCAAACGTCTCAATCTGAGAAGCACTAGTAGACGTCTTACTACGAGGAGACGTCTTGCTTCAATAGCAGTCTGAAGAAGCGCGAGCAGACACCTTGCTTCAACAGAAGTCTGAAGAAGCGCGAGCAGACGCTTTACTTCAGCATCGGCCTAAAGAAGCGCTGACAGAAGCCTTGCTTCAGCAGTCTTCTAAAGAAGATCTCTACTTATCTGTACAGCTCATCATCATAGCGAACAATAGAGTTTATTATAAGCAGACTTCCTAGTCAGCTTATCACAACCACCACAAAGTTTTCAACCATTAGAAAGTCGACACATATCTACATATTAGATTCGACCGTTGCCTACATCTCAACAAAGGACATCAAAATATAACTTCGAATCCCTGGACTTATGGACGATGGATCACTGTAGCTCTGGTACGGAAGATCCCCAAATATCTGAATTTGAGGTACACCAAATCTTTCTGGTCATTTCACAATCCAAGAATCAGAGTCAATCGTTGCTACACTTCACTATAAAAGAGCTTCAGAGTACAACTGTGATCTCTCTAATTACGAAGTTACGTTACACAATTAGTAAAAACACATAGTCAACGAACTCTAAGTTCTTATTCTCTCTAACTGTAAAAACATACATTTTATAAGCTGAGTGCATATTTAATATTATAAGTTGAACAGAAGCTTGTCTATTCAACATAGTGAGTGCTAGGAGTTCAAAATAGCAAGTTATGAAGTCCTGAGTTCTGACTGGGTTTGTATAGGCACTATATAAATCAAAGTCTTCTAGTAGAATCATTCTAGAAACAGAAGAAGGGGTGACGTAGGAGTTTTATCTCCGAACATCCATAAAACTTTTGTGTTATTTACTTTCCGCATCTTAACGTCTTGCATCCATAAATTCAAATTTAGCAAATATTTCCGCACTTGAAACCGTTCAAGAACTTGCGACAATTTGTGGAGAATAGAAACAGGTTTTAAATACCTAACAGGATTAAAACCGAATTGAAAGTCAAGATTAACACAACATTATTTGACCCCCTTCTATTGTTGTATTTGGTCCTAACAGGTATGTTTCTCAATTAATGGCTTTTGACTTGCCTTTTTGGTTTATTTTAGATTTTTTCTTAACCTTCTTTGGAGAGTTATTCTTCTTTATAATTCATGTAGTATGAAAAGGAGTTTATAGCCGATATCCTTCTATTGAAGTTATTATGAAATCGTTGAGTCTGTCTTGAGATTATCAATTTTGGTTAGAATTGTCAATCTTAACTTTGCTCGTACTTGTTTCCTACAATCCTCCTTATTAGCTCATAGAAGAGATCAATATTTTCTTCTTTTCTTGGTAATTTTGTTGAGAAGAAAAGTAATTTTTTTTGCTTTATGTGAAACCGGACCTATAAAATTGTAGGTTGCATACGTATTTTCTTTCCTTCTTCTTTTTTATTTTAGAAGAATCGAATCTTTTGTAGTTCAGACACCAGGATTGATGACAGAGGTCGTAAATCTAATGCCGTATTTTGTGGTACAATATTATACAAATATCTTTTGAGTGTATCGAGATTTCATGGAGGAACAAATGTAGATAGGAAAACTGCTACTCCAAAAAGGATTTTCTTAATCACGAATGGTCCTTAGTTCATGAGTTTGTTTGAGGACCAAATCACATTCTTTGAGGTGTTTTTGGGTTTTACCTTCTTGTTGAAGGTGCTTGACATTCATTTTTGATAGACTTGAGTTTTTCATAAATTATTCAACATCTTATCTTCCATTAATGCCAACTAATCATATCGAGATTTGACCCAATCTTCTTTAATGATATGAAATCAAAAAATATTTGATAAACATGATTTTTAGTTTTTAGTATGTATGTTCAAGTAAACATATTATAGTCATCTACAGTTGTAAGCATATAAGGGCAATCAATGAAATATCTTTCTTTATAAGGACCCTAGAGTCCATATAAATTAACTCGAAACATTTTTAGTAGTTTTTGATAGACTATTATTGAAAGGTAACCTTTTAAGTTTTGAAATTGGACAAACACTACAATGAAAATTTTCATTCTTATCTAAATCGAAACACGCTTTATATAATTATCATAAAGATGATCAAAGCTCCTATCCAACAAAGAAGATTTTTTTCCCTAAATTTGTTTCCATTAGGTAAAAGTTTTGTGAAAAGTCTCATCTGCCTACGATGATGGTATTGTCTCTAACATCCTGTAATAAATAACTATTAGAAGAAAATTAAAAACTAATATTGTTTATCGTAGCAAATTTTGAAACTTTAGGTAATAAGTAAAGTCTTTTACATGCATTATATCATATAATTTCAGTTTTTTAGTTAATCTAATATTTCCTATTTATTTACATGTTTTGTTGTTTCATTAGGTAGAATGGAAGACATATTATTTACTTTTCTAAGATTCATCATCATACTCAAGTCAGCACATGTGTGACAACTAACATTGATTTATATTACCCTAACATGTTTATCCTTATAGTTATTATGTTAATTCAAATTACAAGTACTAGTGAGATTTGTAGAAAAATACATACTTACGTAGTACTTTTCTTTACCATTGCCTTCTATTTGTAGTCATTTCATAATTTTTTTCACTAATGTTGCAATGTTTATGTTACTAAATTTTGGGGTTTGATTTGAGGAGGATTCTGGTTGTTCATCACAATATGAGAAGGGATTGTTAGTTGATGCAATTGCTTTTTCTGAAAATTTTATTTTTGGGTTTCGGGTTCCTTTCCACCATTATGGATACTCAATAATTTTGAAACATTCTTCTTGGTTATGACCTTTTATTCTGCAATGAGTACAAAACAAATTTTGTGTTCCCTTTTCACTTCTTCATTTGTTGTTGTTTCCTCCTCTTCCTCTATTGTTTCTTAAATTAATTCGACCCCTCTATTGATTCGAGCTATCTTTCATTAACATTGCGAAATTATCAGTTTGTTCATACATTAATGTATGAACTTCTCTTTGTCTTTCGATGCTCAACAACATTGCATAGGCCCAATTCAAACTTAGTTTTGGATCCATAAAAATTATTTGTTGTCTTGCATTATCGAAATACTCATTCAGTCCTATTAGAAATTGTGCAAATTTATTATAAGTACCTAACTCAATTACAACAATGAGTTCTTGATCACTATGATCGGTTATAGGTATCGCCCTCAAGAGTATCTTTAAAGTCATAGTATATTAAATATGGTAAAAAAGAAATGTAAAAATCTTTTCAAGGTTAGACGAACAAACAATTAAATTTGACAAGATATTCAAAAGTACACTATTAAAACTTTAGTATTAATTATGTCCAAGTCACAAAAACCATCGATCTATCGCGGAATAGTTAGATTCATTTTATGTATTTTTTTAACATTTCGATTTAATTACTTAATTTCGTTTGAAAATTTTGAATATGTACAAATATTTATTTTTTTCCAATTAAAACAATTATATTTTTTCTTATTTTAAGGCATTTTAAATGAAAGAATTATAAGGAATCTCTTAACAAATATATATAATAAACAAATATCTTAACCCCTTTCTATTTTGACAGCCAACAATTAAACAAGAAGTTTGGGTGCTAAATTGAAAAGGTAATAAAATTTGGGAATGAATGAATAAAGGATTGATGCCACAGGGAACAAGGGGTTTGTTTTTGGATTTCAGTTTGGATAGGAGAGGCGAGGGAGAGAACATGACCTGATTCCCATTCAAATCGGAGACAGAGAAGAACTTCATCGGTTCTCACTTCCTTCTTCCGCTGCAGAAGTCGTCTCCAGTCCTTCATTCCTCGAGGTTGAACGGACAACGAGCTTTTGGCAATCAGAGGAGGTCTCACATTTCGCAGCAGACAATCAGACTGGATATTATCCTGAACATCAGGTATCGATCTCTTTTGTCCAGTACACGATGCTTCTATATTATCTAGATCTCATGCTGATAATTCCATGAATACTTTAGTGCAAATATGATATTTGTTTTTCACAAAAAAAAAATGATACTTTTATGATTTAGACATCGTTTGATTTCATCTAGAAAATGAAGATCACAAATGGGTTAAGTCTAAATCAGTGAATTATTTGAGCTGTGTATTGTGTATGCTATTTTGTTATCCATGATGTGCTTCTAACTAAAATAAGCTGAAACTACTTGATTGATTGGGAGTTTTGAATACACATATTGATTTTCTAGTTTTGAGTGATTATTGATAAAATCATTTGTTACCTGGAGAATAATTGAGGACTTATGCACTACCCTAGCCTAAACAGTCATTTAGAGTTAGCTTTGCCTAGATGATTCTTTGTTACTGTGTTTGTAAGTGATGAATGGTTGGGAGAGACTTAAGGTAGTGTAATATGTTAGATTTCATAAACATAAAATGAGATATGATCTTGATGATGAAATGATTGATTGTGCAATTCGGATGAAGCCAATATGATGTAGGAACTAGGAAGAAGTTTCGGAATTGTTAATTTGATTGAAAGAAGCCTTTGTAAGTACTGCTTCATTCATATATTGGATTTGATGTTGTCTGATCCTAAGCTTTTGTTTTTAATTGAACATGAAAGACCAACCAAAATTTGGCGGATAAAAATAAAGATAGAAAGTGCATTGACAATGTGGTTTAATAATTTTTAGATGAATTTAGGCTAGTTGCATTCTAGGGAGTGTTAGAGCCTAATTTATAAAATATTTGGAGAAACATAAAAAGTACAAAAAAATCAGAATACCACAAAAGTGGAAAAACAAATTTGTATAAAAACTGAAAAATACCGAAAGAAGTTAATGATTCAATCAAAGAAAGTACGACCTTCCCGATCCCGACAAGCAGGGTAAGTAGGAAGTATTTGCATGATCACCATAAAATATCTCAAAAATTATAAAAGTAAAAAAAAACTCCCAAATTCCTTATGGAGACTTGGTATCTAATGCTATTCCTTGTGAAAGATTAGGATTTATTCTAATGATATTACATATAACAATTGGTTAGATAAAGAGAATACAATTGAAATACAACAGTTGATTATATATTGGACAGCCTAAACAGAAGCAAAACATAAATACAAATACAACTGACTGATATAGCTTGAAATAGAAAAAAATGTGAGAAAAGAAGAAACCCTTGTATTAAGACAAGCGTTTACAGATTCTCTTATGGGCAAAACTAGACATAGAAGGGAAATCCAGATCTAACTAATTTTCAACATATCTATTAATGAAACGACACAACTATTTATGCTACTTAACCTAAAACTAATATCATAAGAAATGTCCCAATACCCACTGCTCCCTCAGCCCAATTGTTTCCTACCCTAATCCTATCCCACTTATCACATACTTCTTTACGGCAAAATATGAACTTCAGACTCTATTCTAATGGCTACTTTTCTTTCTTCTTCTTCTTCCAACCGCTGATATGAATTTTAGTCTCCTCCTTCAATTGCCAATTTGATTCTGAATCAATTGCGGCCCTCAATGCATGTAATATAACTTAGGCTTTTCACATTTTTAGTACATTTAACTACTGTAATAATACAAGGATCTATAACCTTCTCTGGCTCATTATACTTTGGTTTTGATCATATTACGTTGATTCTAGGTACATTTTATGGGTACTATGAAGATGTTGAAGTATCAAAGACGAGTTGGTGTACTAGAAAGCATGGCAAATCCAAAGGTTAGTATGCCTGATTCATCACAGACTAGAACTGTTGAGAAATTTATGAAAAGAAACTGGAATCCAGTTCCAATACCCCACAAAACCCTTGCTGATGCCAAAGGGCAAGATCTTGACTATGTTATTGTGGCTCATAGCCATCTTGTACACTCAGATTGGACTAATTTGTACACAATGTTATCTAGTCTGTCACCATTTAGACTGAAACACATACTTTTGAAGGTCCAAAATGATCACGTACTTTCACTTGAATTCTTCAATTGGGTTGAGATTCACAAACCCAATATGTTAACACTTGATATAAACTCCATCGTGCTTCACATTCTCACCAAGAACAAGAAATTCAGATCAGCCGAGTTCATTTTTCGGAAGATGTTGGAGTCCAATTCACTAGATTTTCCCGAGAAGCTGTTCGATTCGCTTTTATACTCGTACCGAATGTGCGACTCTTCTCCTCGCATATTTGACTCCCTATTCAAGACTTATGCACATTTAAGGAAGTGCAGGAATGCAACCGATACTTTCTGTTCAATGAAGCAATACGGGATTCTTCCTACAGCTGAATCTTGTAACGCTTATATAAGTTCATTGATGAGTTTAAACCGACCCGACATTGCTTTCAAATTTTACAAAGAAATGCGACGTTCCATGGTTTCGCCGAATGCTTATACTTTGAACATGATTATCAACGCATTATGTAAACTGGGCAAGCTAGGTGAAGCTGTTGATTTATTTGAAAATATGGGATTAACGCGTACTGTTTCTTCATACAACACTCTCATTTGTGGACATTGTAAACAAGGGCTTTTCAGTACTGCTATGAAGCTCAAATATGGAATGGAGAAGAACGGTTTGAACCCGAGCAATGTCACTTATAACACACTCATCCATTGGTTATGCAAGGCCGGAAAAATGAACGAAGCAAATAAACTTCTCAGTGAGATGAAGGCAATGAAGGCAGTTGGAGTCTCTCCTAATATTATTACATACAATACTTTGATAAATGGGTATAGTTTGATTGGTGATAATGAAAAGGGTTGTCAGCTTTTCATGGAAATGTCGAGGAGTGGAATTAAAGCAGATATCTTGACATATAATGCTTTGATCTTGGGGCTTTGTAAGGACGGGAAGACAAGAAAGGCAGCATATATGGTTAGAGAACTCGACGATAGAAAGTTGACTCCAAATTCTTCGACCTTTTCTGCTCTCATAACAGGACAATGTGTTAGAAATAACTCGGAGCGTGCTTTTTTATTATACAAAAGCATGATAAAAAGCGGTTGTCATCCGAATGAATGTACATTCAATACTTTGATATCTAGCTTCTGTAAGAACGATGATTTTGATGGTGCTTTTCAAGTGTTGAGAGAAATGCTGGATAGATCCATGGTTCCTGATCAGCTTATATTGTTGGAAATCCAAACAGGCCTTTCTCGTAATAGAAATGAAAATATGCTGGTGGAGTTTCGCAAAGAGATGGAAGTGAGACACATCAAGTTAACATAAGTAATTTTTATCTTTAGTGGACAACTGGTTTGGTTATTAATTATGGTTATATAATCAGAAAATATAACCCTAGTATGGTGGTGGGACTTGGGGTTGAACTGAGATGTCCAGTGAGCCTTGGATAAGTTACGATCATTCTGAAAACATGGGCATTCATCTTGGTGTTGGTTCAAATCAAAGATTGAGGGAGATTTCCTTAGAATCGAATGAAGATTCAATGTCGTGAACTTTCAAGATAACATCCAATATTCAAAGCACCAACAGAGTGGTATGAGATTATGAAATCGGTTGTGAACAAATCTAAAGGTAGAAGCGTTTTCTTTTTTTCTCCAATATGTACAAATGGTTTTTTGGGGATAATGATTTATAAGACATGGAGACAGAAGAATACTGAAGTGTTCTCCATGGTTTGAAAAAGTGAAGAAGTACATCATCAAAACTGGCTTGAGACAAGTCCATACATGGAAAGACTCATATTGTGGATGAGGTCATAAAAGAAGTGGTGGGATGATTACAATTGATACATGTCAATCCACAAATATGTGGTAGCTGAACTAAATTTTCAGTCGTGCTAAGTACCCACTTGCTCTGAAGCTAAAAAAACATGAATTTATAGTACGGATCAAAATAGCTTGAAAACTTGATTATGCGAAAGACATTGCTATGAGGCTTAATCCGTAAGCAACGGTTAAATGCATTGAAAAGTATAGATCGTTATTGAAAGGTTAGTGTACAAACTTCATTCAGACGTTAACTTCACTCTGAAAAGAATGGATAGGGAAGTTACGGTTGACTGGGTTGGCTCATGTTTTTTTTAGTTCTTTGGACTTGTTGGCATAGGATGTTTCTTGTGGTTATAAGTTTTTTTTTGGTTTAGTTATATTATCAGTTTAAGACAAATTATGTGATAAGGTATTTAACTTTTATGTTATTCACAAAACAAATTTTGGTTAAAATCTCAACTAGGAGTTGTAACTAAATTTTTTGATTTCATTTTTCATCTTGACGGTTAGATATTCTAACAGTATTTTTTTCTCATATTTTTTTCTTTTCGATGCACTTTGAACACAGATTTCCCCTTAGTCTTTAAGATCGAGACTAACCCTAGTTATAAATTTAAGTTGTAACACAAACCTACACACTTACTTCTCTCAAGAACTCTAACATGTGAGACCTTTCTAATGCAGTCCTCAGGCAATAAGCTCAATAACCTTAATTGGAATTAAATAATTAAAAACATTTAGAATCAACTGGCTTAACTTTGGAGATGCATATCCAAATTCTTCTTCATTTCTACTGTCAATAAAAATGAGAGAGGACAACTTCATGCACACTAAGGCAGACCAATCCTTGAACTCACTTAAAAATAATAATTATTTTTTTTCCCTCTTTTTCTAAGTAAATCACAACTTCCTCTCATTTGTTTCTCTTCATTTTTTTTTTCTCTTTCTTCTTTTCAATTATTTTGTTTGTTGTTGGGACAGTCTATTTTTTGTGTTGGCCATGCTGCTATTTAAAAATTTCATAATTTATATAAAAAAATAATATTAATATAATAAATTATAAGCCCGAAATTCTGTCTCATAGAAAAAAATATAAAATTTGATTATTTTATTGAATATTTTAAAAATCAAACATAGTAATGATTATTTCAATGCCTTATATAATTTGTTTGCATTTCTTTTACCATATGTTCAAAATCTTTATCATTTTTAATATTTAAAAGTATAAAAATATTAAATTTAAATCTCAAAGTCATCGTTGTAAAGAAATTTGAGTAAATTCAATATTAATTATAACGAGCAAGCAGAACTTGCAGCTTCCAGGAAGGTTATATTCTGATTATAAGTTGTCTTTTTAAGAGCTTCAGCAATTCACTCGGTTCTTGTCATCAAACCACTGCACAATAATAATATTGCTGGTCAATTAGGAATGAAGAAAAAACTAAATAATTGCCCATGTCCTGACCTTCCAAACCGTGTAGGCTCTTCTGAGGTAAAAACTATCACTTCCAATGACCTTTTTTAGGCTTAAATCCAGATCTGCATAATTTCCAGTCATTTTTGGTTGTATATCTTTTAGTGTAGAATACAGATGGAGGATTACATCATTTAAAAGAATCTATTGACCGTAGTAAAAATTTTCAAAACATTCTAAATTTATGATACCTTTTAAGTACATTTATGGCTTCTATAGCACCCAAAACACCAATAACTCCATTATACTTCCCAGAATAAGGAACTGCATCAATATGTGAACCTGTTGAAACTACAACAAGCTTTAGTTCACTCCCTTACCTACTTTAAATGCGATGAAAATATAAAAAATGGTGCCAAGATATTTACATCTCTATTAACAAAGTAACAATTTTTAAAACATTCTAAACTTATGATATATTTTCAGTACATTTATGACTTCTATGGCACTCAAAACACTAAATAATCATAATCAAACAAACTCTAACAAAAAAAAAAATAAAAAAAATAATGAATAAATGTAGGTCTAATTTGGTTGGGATTATTTAATAATTTCAATCTAATTAAAAATTATTTCATATATTTTTATCAATCACATTCTTCAATTCATTAACTAAAATAGTAAAATATCTTTTATTCTTTTTATTATTATATATTAATACTATTTAAATATTTTTATTACAAAAATTTCTATTTTCTCAAAATTATATATAACAAATTATTACTTTTAAAATAATCAAAATTATTTAGTTAACCTATTATCAAACAAGTCAGTAGATTACTCATCTTTCGGTTGGGATCCTCTCTTACCAAAAAGACCTTTGTTCCCTCTCACAATAAGGGGTTAAAAAATAATTTTTTTTATCATTACTCATTCCTTATGAGAGCGAGGGAGCACGGGACAGCGACCAGTCATCTTTTCTCTTCTCAAATAACCGGTTGTGCTGGATAAATTCTCTTCTCAAATAACCGGTTGTGCTGGATAAGTGTGCATATAATATAATATAATATAATATAATATAATATAATATAATATAATATAATATAATATAATATAATATAATATAATATAATATAATATAATATAATATAATATATATATATATATATATAAATGAAATGTTGAGGGAATTTTAGAAAGAGAATGAAGAGAAAATGATTAAGTATAGGCTCATCTCTAGGTACTTTAGTAATGGAAAACTATTATAGTGACAAATAACAATTATGAAAAAAGAAAACGTTGAAAAAACTGGAAAGGACAATAATATTTGTTAAAGAGGAAAAGTTTTAAATGTTGTTTATCAACATTTACAAAGAACCTTTATAAATGTGTAAATTAGTCTAAAACCCTAAATTACTTATACATACAAGATCAAACCCATATATAATTAAATAAGCCCTAATTGTATAAGAGATAATAAATGTCAATAACTTTCAATTTGCTGACAATAAATGCTTAGACTCACAATCTCTCCCGTAAGCTTGATTTGGTTCGAGATTTTCCACGCCGAGCAGCACTCGCATCTTCGCAAATTTGACTCTTGTTAGCACCTTTGTGAGAATGTCCACACGTTGCTCTCTAGTTCTTACAAACTCTACGACGACCTGTCGGTTCTCGACACATTCACGAATGAAGTGGAACCGAATATCGATGTGTTTGTTGCGTCCATGAAACACTAAGTTCTTCATTAATGCTATTACAAACTTGTTGTTGACATAGATGGTTACCGACCTTAGCTCAATAAGTTTCTCAGCCAAAGTCCTTGACACGACGCTGCAATAGCTGCCATAAACACCGCTTGACATTAAGATAAAGCAACTGTTCGATGCTTCTAAGATTGCTAGGTAATCAGATTAATGTTGAGATAAAACACCATCCCTCCGGTGCTTTTTCTTTCGTCTTTGTCACCGGCTAGATCGTTGTTAGTAAAACCAACGTACCTGTTTTAAAAATAGTCTCTACTTTACAAAATTTTGGTTTTTGAAAATTAATTGTATAAATTTTTAATTTAACTCATTATTCTTACGGTCTTAGGAATGCACAAATTTTTGCATATTTAAAATTATACCAACAATATTTAAATGTTGATAACTATTGCTGATAATGATGATTATGTAGAAATATACCTGAAGAACATCAATTTTTAAAAGGATTAGAGTTTAAAAATAAATCTCAAATGAGCCCTTATGAAAAAATAAAAATATGAAAATATTCTAAAAATATTTTGAAATCATTTTCTATTTTTGGGATTTTTTTTAAAAATGGTTTAAGATACCAAAATCATAAAAATTATTTTGGAATATTAAAATTGCAACCAAACATTCCCCTGGAGTCCTTAGTCCTAAGTGCGATTTTGTCGGTCGGGGTAAAAATCCATTGGTCCTAGGTCAGAATTCCCTCGGTCGGGGTTTTGGATTCTTAATCGGAGTGTTAAAGCCTCCCGGTCTTGAGGCTAGATTCCTTGGTCGGGATGCTGAGGTCCTCGATTGAGATTTGGGAATTCTCGGTCGGGGTGCTAAGACCTCCCAATCCTGAGGCTATATTCTTCGGTCGAGGTGTTGATGTCCTTGATCAAATGTCAAAATTATAGGTCCTAGGTCTGAAGATCCTCGATCGAATATCAAAATTCTCGGTCATATGTTTGAAGATCCTCTATCAAATGTCGGAAATTATCGATCCTGACCGAGCTTGGGCTATGTTCCTCGGTCCTCAAGAATATCAAAACTGTAAGTTTTTCAATTTTGATTAAGGCTCAGATCCTTTGATCTGAGGGCATGAGAAGCTTCACAAAGCTCCTAGGAACATTATGATCATCATCTTGAGATGTCATTCAACCGAGTTGATGTTTAATTTAACCAAAACAATTTTGATGTAAAAATCGGGTTTTTAGTTTTAGGATTTAATAAAGTGTAAGGAGTTTGTCAATAGCTTCTTTATGCTTCATGTGATTGCTTGGAACTAAAACATGAACACTAACTGTTCATTTTGACCAATTCAAAATTTTGAATTTTTTATTTTTTATGAAAATTTTGATTTTGAACAAACATGACCGGGATAGATTGGAACTGGTCCAAATAAGTTCTCAACATCATTAGAAATATGTTGGAAAGTTTTCTGAGTTGTTGTTCATGAGAAATAGCTCAAGAATTGAAAATTCGATTTTGAAATTTTCCAAATTCAAATTTGTGGTTTTTGATTCGAGTTGATTGATCGGTTTTAGCTTTAACAAAAAGTTTGAAATGATCTTAGGATCATTTTTCAATTAAAAAATTCAACAATTAGACAATATATAAAACTTTGAAAATTGAAATGTAAAATTTTCAATTCTAAACTATAAGATTTAATTAAATTGGAGAACACTCCTTAACTCTTGTGGAAGCTTTGTGAACGCCTGGATTCAAGTTTTAAGATCTTACATGAAATTTTCAAAATCCGGAAATTTGAATTTTTAATGGTGGATTTCTAAAATAATTCGATAGGAGACTTGAGAGTTGATCTCTTGGCTTTAGATTGATTAAGGGAGACTATTTATAGCCTCCCAAGGTCGGTTCATCAATCAAGTGGGCTTCATTCAGTCAAAACACCATTGATGGTCTTTAGGCTGTTTTCCGACCAGTTATCGACATAGGCCGTGATGATGATCGTAGGACTAGGAGAAATGATCACCGAAGTAGGATAATCATTTCACCTTTTGAACGGAGTTAAAAGGTGAAGAAATGGTAGAGTTTCATCTTTGAAAAATCAAAGATGGTTGTTGTTCTTATCATTTCGGCGTCACAAGGAAAATGAAGACGCATGGTGAAACAACGTCGTTTCGGGCTTCAACGTTAGAGCGTCGAAGGAGAGCCAAAACGACGTTGTTTTTGGGCACGCACGGTCTTTAAGCGTTCCGTCAACATGCGAGCGTTACATCTGCGTTTAAGGAGACGACGTTGGAGCAATCGTTTGGTGATTCGTTTCTTCGCGCACGCGTCTTTGCTCTATGACATCGGGCGACGCAGATGGCTCATGGGCATTGGATGATCTCCTACACCTATCCGAAGGTTGTGGTTTTTGCTACATCGACTGTAATGTGTTTTGGCTAGGTATGTTCAATATTTAGTTTGAACCGAATATCCAACCGAATTCGAATTACATTTTCAATTTTTTAATCGAATTCTAAATCGATTTGAATTCAAATACAGTTTTCGGTTTGGTTTTTGTGTTTAGGTTTCAACTCGAAAACCAAACCGAAAACTGAATTCATTTTTTATTATTTATTTTTATTATATATTATATAATTTATTACATATTATATATTAAATTATCATGAGCCCCTACTAGATTCCTACATTAAATCCATAATCCCTCATTCATTTTCCCCTTTTCTAGCCGTCAAAACCTCTCAACCGCCATATATACATTGTTTTACTTTCATTGTTCAGCTGTCAAATATATATTGGCGTTGAGTCACTAGACTAAGTTTGCGTGATTTACACTTTTTTTTATAATTTAATTAGATAAGATCTCTTTAACAACCTATTTATTTTGTTAACTCTTTTAGGGAATTTTTTATGTTATGGGTAGGTGATGTTCAATATTTGGGAATATCCGACCGAATTCGAACTGAATTTGGAATTAACCGAATTTGAATTTATTCAAATCGGTTCGGTTTTTAAATTTTCTTAAAAAAAATAAAAATTCGAAGAACCCAAACCGAAAACTCGAATAACCCAAACACCGAACCGATGAACACCACTAGTTTTGGCCACACCAGATCTTAGACCATTTCAACCCTTTTGGCTTTGTTCTTTTAAAAAAATTATACAAAATATTTTTAATAAATATGACATATATTTTGCCAATTTATATAAGGTTTTTTATATTTTTGGTTTAAATAAATAATTTATTTGGGATAAAATGGATACAACATTTATCATAAATTATTTAATTTATTCTCTTTAATTTTTTTAAAATTAATTTGAGATAAAATGAGTACAACATTTATCTCAAATTATTTTATTTATTTTTCTTGGATAGTAACTTTAATTAATTGGGATTTAATTATCACAATAATTAATCTAATTAATTATTTAATTAGGTTTTGGCCTTGATTTTAATTATTTTGATTTTATTTTCAAAGTCTAAATCGATTTACTGAACAAAACTGATATCTCATTGTAATACATACCTTCTTGGTTCTTTATTACCTTCCTATCGAGATTGAACCTCTAACCACAAATCGCGACTAGTTTTCTTTGAATGAAACCTTCTCCCGATCTTTGGCTCGATTTTATTCATTATCCAATCTCTAACTAGAGCAACAACAATACTCCATTGGTTACATTCATCGCATTCTTTCGGGTGAGGATATGATCCATCGATGAAACCGCTTTTAATTTTCGCCTAAAGTGCTAGGCGAACGCTCAAACTCTAGCCAAAGTATGTGTCTCTTCCAGTAAGAACTGTAGAAGTAATATTCAACCCTGGAAGATCCGATGCATGAATAACTAACAAATCATTGTTGTATTTTTCTCTTAACTGGAATAGTATAAGTTATTGGTAATTGACTCTCGATCGTCATAGATTGAGCGATCAGAGCCGAGATTCGCACTGGAGTTTGACTAGGGCTAGAGTTATTGTTAGATAGGATCATAGGACCAGATAAACTTGGCACTCCTCCTTGAATCATGATGATTATATTAATCTTCTTCTTTCAACAATCTGGCTCTAATACCATGTACAAATCAAGCGGATACAAGTTTGTGAACAATTGAAAAAAAGAATCAATATGAATTGAGAGAGAGCAAATAAAACTTTGAGAGTGTTGGGAAAATTAAAAACAAAGAAAGAAAGAAAGTGAATTAAGAAAGAAAAAGTTTGATTAACTTTAAAAAAATATAAAAGATGTTTATAGCATGGAACATAATTTTGATGATGTTAATATGATTAAACTAAGTTGTCTATTTGTTTTGTGCAGGCGCAAATCTAAAAAGACTTTGCTACTTCAGATGCGGTCTAAAGCAGGTAGTCTTAGACGTCTTATATTTAGACGTGGTAGTCTAACTCCTTTAGACACGGTCTAAAAGGATGCGAAGTTAGACGAGGTCGTCTAACTCCTTTAAACGCGGTGTAAAGGAATGCATAGTTAGACGAGGACGTCTAACTCCTTTAGACGTGGTTTAAAGAAGAACGTCTGATACCTTGCTTTAGCAGCTGTTTGAAGGAAACATTCGTCTAACCACAATCACTTAGCTGTTTGCTCCACTTCTTTCAATAGTCTGACAAGCCATCTAATTCCATCAAATGAATTAATGCCATGTACGTGAATATCTCTCAATCACCTTTCCAATACAGGACAAGATTAGAGGATATTCGAAGCACTATCTGTTCGGTACGGCCACGATCCAAATCCTCAAAGTCTGTTGTACTCTCGTACTATAGGAGGCCGTCCAACGAATACATGCCACATGTCCACAAATAATGTTCGACCGTTGGTGTATATCAACAATATATATAGAAGCTCAAGGACAATGGTTGAACTACTTCACACATTCGATCAAAACAAATCTGAAATACTTTGCTTAACATACACATTAAATCTCTTACTGTCTAGTGTGATCATATTGTAATTGCATGCTGTCTTTTTTATGAGAAATCTCAGTGTTGTAAGTTGAACAGAGGCTGTTTTGTTCAACAAAGAGTTAGCTAGATTAATGAGCTGTATCTGATTCAAAGTCTTTAGTGGATATCCATCCGGTTGTGGAAGAAGGGTGACATAGAAGTTTTATCTCTGAACATTCATAAAACTCCTTGTGTTTTTTACTTTCTGCCATTTGCATTCAGTTGTCTAAAGCTTTAAATCCAACGAATAATTGCGCACTTAAATCTATTTCAAGAGTTTGGAGGATTTACGAAGAATAGAAATAGATACTAATCTCTCTTAGGATTATTATCGAAGAGTTTATCGTAAGCTGTTCACAATAGTTAGACCTTAGTCTCTATTGATAACACCGATCCCAATAGAGAGAAATATACCCGATTATGGATTTTAGGCCTTTCATTCCTCTTATATAGTGTTACACATTTTTAATAACAAAATAATTACTCTTAACAAATAATAAAACGGTTAAAAACAAATTAACAAACTAATATCAATTACATAACTTATTTAACGCTCATTTACTCTCTCAATCACTTGTACATAACAAAGTTGTTGTTAAGCATATCAAAAAATAAAAATAAAAACAAAGATTGTTTGATTCTTTTCTTCTCCTAACCTAATTTCATTAATCAAAATTGGTTGAAGTACAAAAATAAAATGATGAAAATCATAAAACAACGATAAGCCAAATAAACAAGTCCACTGGTGAAAAATATATTAAACTCAAAACCAAAAAAAAGAAAAGAAAAGTTAGGACTGTGCAAAAA
Organism: Impatiens glandulifera; assembly: GCF_907164915.1. NCBI lineage: Eukaryota > Viridiplantae > Streptophyta > Magnoliopsida > Ericales > Balsaminaceae > Impatiens > Impatiens glandulifera. Next base: position 20,510,440 of record NC_061863.1, on the reverse strand, counting down.
AAAAAACGGAAAACCGATAACCCAACCGAACCGATAGCTTACCGGTTTATTGGTTAATCGGTTCTAACGGTTCCGGTTAAACGGTTCGGTTTTCGATTGATCTATTTTTCTAGTGGTTTAACCGGTAAACCGGTAATAATTTAATCATATATATTTATATTAGTTATTTTTTTTTAAATATTAGATATATTATAAATAATATTTAAAAATATATATATTAATTTTTCTTTTAATTTTAAATTATAATTTGTATAGAATAGTTTGAAAAAAATCTAATTTATATGATTATTATTTTAAAATGAATCCTTTAAAATATACTATTTTGTTAGAATAATATAATATATTATAAAATATTTCTATATATATCTATCAAATATTATTATAATATATTATAATATAAATAAAAAATGGATAATAGAATAAAATTACGGCAGATTTTAAAAAAAATTAATAAGTTTAATATTTAATTTAAAAAATTGAATTATTATATCACGGTTTAATCGGTTAACCGATCGGTACTGACCTAAAACCGGTAAAACCGATACCAATATTGATCAGTTAATCGATTTGTAAAATAAGAGGTAAAATCAGACTTAACCAGAACCATTTAATCGACCCGGCCCTAAGAAAATACAACAACCTTCACCTCTCTTTTAATAGTTTTGAAAATATAATATGCAAAAGGCATGGTTATATATCAAGAAAATAGATCGGCAGGAAACAGACTTAGATATCGCTGACTTTGCTGCTTGGATGGAGTTGTTGTATACATATATTAAAAGGCAAATAATAATAATAATAATAATAATAATAATAATAATAATAATAATAATAATAATAATAATAATAATGGGGTCTACCAAAATGTGTCAAACGTGTCATATTATGAAAAAATAATATGACAAGCTATTTAAAAATGAAATAGCCGGCAAACAATAGAAAATATGCAAGCTGCCGTGCCGGCCGCACCCTTAAAAGTTTAGTGCACACTGCAAAAACTATATATATATATATATATATGTATCATGTTGTCACAGAATCCAGATATCTCCTTCCTTTGTCTTTATCTCTCTCATAGATCTTCTACACAAAGTAAGCAACAACCTCTTAGAGACAGGTGACGATGAGGCAGCCAGGTGCGTACTCTGGTATTGCTTCAGCCGCCGGGCGATCTCACGTGCTGCCTTTGGCCAGAATAAAAAAAATAATGAAGAGATCGGTCTCGGGGGAGCAGGGTCAAGGAGACAACAACACGAGAATGATGATATCGGGTGAGGCACCAATTGTGTTGGCCAAAGCCTGTGAGCAGTTCATAGAGGAACTCACCAAGAGATCGTGGATTTCCGCAAGCTCTCAAGGGAAGAGACGCACACTTCAGAAAGAAGACGTGGCCTCTGCCGTTCAAGCAACTGATCTCTTTGATTTTCTTATTCACTTGATCTCGTCCAATCAGCAGCATCAACATCATGAATTGAATCAATATGTCTCTGACATATAGATTGCTCTATTGATATTTTCATGTTAATCTCTCTCTCTCTTTTGTTTCTCTCTCCATTATTTGAATCAAAATCTTCTAATCCAAAACTTAAGAATGATGGGGATCAAATCTTTTAATTTTAACTTGTAAAATGTATTATTGATGCTTGTAAAATTTTAATTAATGTTATTTATAAGAGAGGATGAACCTAGTCCAAGGAAAAGAGGAGAGTATGTTTTTTTAGTAATATATTATTTTTTTTTTTTATAAAACCACTTATATTATTTTAATTAAAAAAAAAAAAACTCATTTAGACGTATATACTTCTAGAACTAACTCACCTAAACGTATGTACTAATAAAAGATCATTTAAACATATATACTATCAATAATTAGCTCATTTAGCCTTTTTTAGTAACCATGGTTAACTTTTATTTTTAAATTTATATATTTATTAAGTAAATATTAATACATTTTCTCTCTCCTTCATATTCATTAATTAAACTAGGTAATTTATTTTATTCTTAATTTTTTTATTATTTTAATATTAATTTCTCTTTATATGTTATCTTCCTTTTTTTATTAGTTTTTATTTCTTATATTTCTTAAATTCTAATTTTTGAAAAAAATTTAACAACTTATTTATAAATTTTATGTTTACTGTAATATTTTTTTGAATGGATTTTTCTTATTTAATTTAATATAAACAAAAATAAAATTAATAATTTTTTATTTAATTTTTATTCACGACTTATACTTATAGTAGTAGTAAGGTGCATTGTTTTGTCTAATATTTGATTATTACTCTTTTAGATTTAATGAATGAGTTTTTATTATTATCCAATTTTTAATTCTTAATTAATTTATTTTTGTGTTAAAGAATTTTTATTGTTGAAAGGATTTTCATTGTTGAAAGAATTTTCATTGTTATATTCAATCATTGGGACCAACAATTTTAAAATAATTAATAATCTATATGAATATAAGAATAAAATATAAAAAAGAAGAAAAAATATAAAGTTAAAATAATTAATTATGAATGCTCATATATATAAAATAAAATAAAAATAATCAATAATAAATGCTCATTGAAATAATAATAAAAAATAAAAGTAAAAGGTTCATTTATTAGTAATAAATGAAAAAGAACGAGAGAGAAAATATATTAATATTTAATTATTAAATATATAAATTAAAAAATAAAAAATATTCATGGTTTACTAAAAGAGGCTAAATGAGTCAATTATTGACAATGCGTACGTTTAAATAACTTTTTATTAGTCCATACGTCTAAGTGAGCTAGTTGTACAAGTACATACGTCTAAATAAGTTTTTTTCCTAAAAAGAATAGATAGTTTAAACTCAAAAAAACAACATAAAGGTGGAATTATTAATAAACAAGATAAAACATTCTAAATATTCATGGTCTTTCTTTTCCCTTTACAAATGTACACATTCGTTTGTAAAATATAAGCGAGTAAATTACATTCAATACTACATGAAATGGAAAATAAATCGGAGTCTTCTACGAGCTATTTTTTTTCTTGTTCTTTGGCCTTTCACTTTTCTTCTTTGTCTTGGCTAGTCTCTCGTAGGTATCTAGCCATAAAGATCGACACTCTCAGTTAAGTTCATCACTTTCTTCTCGTTGCCTTACTTGGCAAAGTAGAAGGCGTACAACTCGTCGTCAATCACGACTTTTATTTTATGGCTAAGACTTCTCTCTCGAATGATGAAACTTTGTCTAACCCGAAGGTTTTGTGGTTCCACCTAAATGGTGAAGATCGTGGCTTAGAATATAGACTTTTACCTACAAAACAAACACTAAAGACAAATCGCAGTGGGGTGGATTACGCTACAGGTGGCTAGAGAACTCTATTTGAGGAAGATTAATTATTTTTTTTAGGGATCAATATTAAACGCATATGAAGTCAGATGTGCGAGAGCCTTCGGTCGCTTAGCGGCGCTTCAGTTGTGAGGTAAGCATTAACTTCTCATTCACTGATGAGGCCAGAGTGCGAGAGCTCTTCATTCGTTGGAGAGGCCACTCGGTCAAGAAGGAGGCGAGGGTTATCTTTAACCTCCCGACAAGCACCTAATGACCCAATCGTTTTTTATTTTTATTTTCTGAGCCTCTAACCACGAAACCAACTATACAGGAAGCACACCTTCGACCGAACATTTTTACGTTTACCAAGAGTCGTCATTCAACATGGTGATATGCCATCAGAGCTTCGTCGGAAAAACTGAGCTCTTTGCCAAAAAAATGAGTTTTACCATATTTGTGTTTTTGAAAATAAAATTAATTAAGAAATTGGAAATTAGACTATATTATCTTTTGTTTAATAGGTGTCTTATTTAGCATTAAATGTTTAGTTAATATTATACGTTATTATTTTTTGTTTAATAGGTGTCATATTTAGCATTAATTTTGACCGTTTAAGAGTCATGGAGGTTTTAGAAGTTTAAGAGTTTTTTTTCCTAGTATAAATAGAATAACTGTATTTACAAAAAGAAAATTAACTGAAATAAAATATTTTCTCATTTTTTTAATCTTATCTTGAGTTTGTGAGTGAATACGTTGATTGTCCACTAACTTTTTCAACAAAGTGGTATCAGAGCAAGGATGTCTTTGATGTTTCAATATCTGCATCTTACGAAGGACAACTATGATAGTTGGTCTATCTAAGTAAAGACGTTACTCGGTTCCCAAGGTGCATGGGAAATCGTAATCGGTGGGATTGTCGAACCTGATGAGGATGTGATATTGACATTAATTTAAGCGTTCGAGAGAAACAAAAAGAATGATCAACATGCCCTTTCTATCATCTACTAGTTTCTAGATGATGCTGCTTTTGAGAAAGTAGCAAATGCCTCAACGTCGAAGGAGGCATGGAAAATTTTAGAAAAATCCCACAAATGAGTTGTTAAGGTAAAAAGGGTGTGGCTCAAGATTTTACAAGGAGAGTTTGAAGCTCTTCATTAGGAAGCATCAGAGTCTATTTCAGACTATTTCACGCGGATCTTATCTATCATAAACCAAATGAAGAGAAATGACGAAAGAATAGAAGACGTTTGAGTAATCGATAAATTTTTTTGTTCTCTACATCAAGATTTGATCATATAGTGGTTGAAATAGAAGAGAACAAAGATTTGGAGAAACTCTCAATCGACGAATTAAATGGATCGTTACTAGTGCACAAGGAACGGATGAACAAACACAAGAAGGAGCCTTTGGAGCAAGCCCGTCTAGTCAAGCATTCGTTTGGCGAAAAGGGGAGCATAGTTCATCGATGTAGCGGTCGAGGTCGAGGTTATTCTCGTGGTGGTAGTCGAGGACGTGGTAGAAATCCAGACACCGAGAGAACAAATGATGAATAGCCTCGAGGAAATCCAAGAGATAGAAGAAGAAAAAGAGGACATGGACGAGGACGAGAACGAGGACAAGGACAAGGAAGTGACGGATACGAGAAGATATACTAAAAGTTGCGCATTTAGTGCTTATACAATTTTCACAAATTGGGTCATTATACTCGTGACTACTGGTATGCCGAAGATGTGAAAGTAGAATTCAACCTAACAAAAGAGAAAGAAACGAATGAGTCGACGTTGTTGTTGGCACTAAATTAAGAAGTTATTGGAGGAGAAAGTCAATGGTATCTTGACAACGATGCGAGTAACCACATGTGTGGCGACAAGTCGAAATTTGTTGACATTGAGAAAAAGGATACCGAAAATATCATGTTCGGAGATGCTTCGAAAATCCAGATTGAAGGTAAAGGTACCATTTTCATTCAGTTGAAGGATGATACACACAAGTTTATTTTCAATGTGTATTATGTCCGCCAAATTAAAGAGTAATATTTTGAGTTTGAGGAAACTCATGGAAAGAGGCTACTATATTTTAATGAAGGATCGTAATATTTGGCTACGAGAAGGAAGCACTAACCTAATTGTGAAGGTGACGATGTCGAAGAATATGATGTTTTCGCTCCCTATTCAACAGAAGCTCCAAATTACTTGCAAGTGTCTATGACGAATCCAGCGTGGTGTTGGAAAATGAGGACGAGACATCTCAATTTTGTCGGTCTAAAAATGATGTCTGAAAAGAAAATGGTGAAGGGAATGACTTTGATCAATCATTCAGATTAACTTTGTGAAGCGTATCTTTTAGGAAAACATGCAAGAGAAAGTTTTCCAAAGGAAGCAACGAAGCCGCTTGAATTAATTCATGCTGATGTTTGTGGACCAATCAAACCATTGTCTTACAAGGACAGACCCAAGATTTATGGTTGGGGTGGGCTTTAAAAAATAACCAGAAAAGTCTAAATAAAATGAGTGGATAAAAGTAGGTTTTACCATTTTTTTAATAATTAGATAAACAAACAGTGAGTATATTGAATTTTTTTAAGAAATTAGCGGGTATTGTCAAATTTGAACCGTAAAAAAAATATTTTTTTCGGAGTGGGCTTCATCCCACCAAGCCCCTACATAGATCCATCTCTTTCGTCTTATGAAAATGGCACTAGGCATTTTGTCACAGCTCTAAGATCTCCACAGCAAAATGGAGTGGTTAAAAGGAAGAACTGATTCATCCTCAACATGGCTTGGAGCATTATGAAACATAAGAAGATGCCAAAATAATTTTGGGCTGAAGTAGTGGCTTGTGCAGTGTATCTCCTTAATCGTTGTACGACCAAAAGCGTGAAAGACCTCACACAAATTGAAGCTTGGAGCAGAAAGAAGCTAGATGTATCTCACCTAAGGATTTTTGGGAGTATTGCTTACAAGCATGTGCCAGAGCAAGAGAGAACCAAACTTGATGATAGAAGCGAGAAGTTTGTGTTCATCGAATATGATGGAAAATCAAAAGGGTACAAGCTCTACAATCCTGTCAACGGAAAGATGGTTGTGAGTGATGATGTGAAGTTTGATGAAGATGCTTCTTTGAATTGTGAAATTAATTAAGATTCCGTCAACAAATTCTTCATATTTTTTGATGAGGACAATCAAGGAGAAGAAACATGACAGCCCGTAATCCCTGCGACATCGAACACATCTTCTTGTGCATCTTCATCAAGTGGAATCCCTAATGAAGGGTCACGAAGAATGAGAACTATTCAAGAACTTTACGAGAATACGGAGGTAATGAATGATGTCCCTATGTTCTTTATTTTAGCAGAAACAACGCCTTTAAGTTTTGAAGACGCTAGTAAGGAGAATAAATGGAGACAAGCCATGGAAGAGGAGATTCGAGCCATTGAAAGAATCGATACATGGGAATCACTTCTCTTCTAATGGGTCAGAAGTCCATTGGTGTCAAGTTGATATTCAAAAAGAAAAAGAATGTCAAAGATGTTGTGAAAAAATATAAAGCGATATTAGTCGTCAAAGGTTATGCACAATGACACAAAGTGTACTATGATGAAATATTTTCTCAAATTGCTCGTATAGAAAAATCAGAGTTTTTGTTTCACTAACGGCACAAAGAAATTGAAAAATATTCCAATTGGATGTGAAGTCCGATTTTTGTAACGATTTCCTTGAGCAGGGTGTTTTTGTGGAGCAACTAGAAGGTTATGTGATGAAAGGACAAGAAGGAAAGGTATTAAAGTTGAAGAGGACTTTGTACTGTCTCAAACAAGCGCCTCGAGCATGGTATAGGTGAATTGATGCTTATTTTCGTGAGCAAGGATTTGAAAAAAGTCCATATGAGTATGCACTTTATGTAAAAATGGATAAAAATGAAGATTATTTGTTTGTTTTTCTCTACGTGGATGATCTTATTTTCACATGAAATAAGCCGAGTCTCTTTGAATATTTCAAAAATGATATGGCCCGAGAATTTGAGATGACAGATATTGGCTTAATGTCATTTTACCTCGAATTAGAAGTGCGTCAATCAGATGATGGAATCTTTGTTGGGCAATAATCATATGTGAAAGAAGTTTTAGATATATTCAATATGTCGAATAGCAAACCGGTGGCTACCCCTATGGAGGTTGGAGTTAAATTGAGAAAGAACAAAAAGGGAGAAAAGGTATATCCCACACTATTTAAAAGTCTTGTTGAATGTCTAAGGTATTTGACATGTACTCAACCATATATTCTTTTTAGTGTGGGAATTATTAGTCGATTCATGGAGGTGACCATGACGGAGCACATGAAGGCGACAAAGAAGATTTTGAGATATATGAAAGGTACTATTGATTTTGGACTACTTTATTCATCGTCTAAGGAATTTCAATTTATTAGATATTTTGATAGTGATTTTGCTGGAGATATAGATGATCGGAAGAGCACAACTGAATTTGTGTTTTTTATGTGGTCTAATGCAATTTCGTGGAGTTTGAAGAAACAAACAATAGTCTTGCTATCATCTTGTGAAACTGAATATGTCGCAATGACAACATGCGTTTGTCACGCAATATGGCTTAGAAGAATGTTGAAGGATGTTGGGTCAAATTATTTTGACTAAGTGTTGAAATAATTATTCTCTGATATTTTGATGATGAAATAACTTATGAGTTTTGATACAGGTGTATTAAGACAACATGTCACTAGACTTGGATCTAATGAGGGTCATTAGACCGATTTTGATTTTCATTCGCATAAAATTAGACGCAAGTCTAATAGAATTAGACGCACAGTCTAACTCAACGGAGTTAGACGTGCAGTATAATAGACGCGTGAATTAGACGAAAGTCTAATGGAATTAGACGTACAGTCTAACTCATCGGAGTTAGACGTGTAAGTCTAATAGATGTGTAAAGAATTAGACGGATAGTCTAATGAATACACGGAATTAGACGTAAGTCTAATGGAATTAGACGTGAGTCTAATAGAATTAGACATACAGTCTAACTCATCGGAGTTAGACGTGTAAGTCTAATAGACGTAAAGAATTAGACGGATAGTCTAATAAATACGCGGAATTAGACGTGCCAATCTAACTCATTGGAGTTAGACGTGGCAGTCTAATGGTTATTGGATAATTAGACGGGTAGTCTAATTAGTGAAAGTTAGACGTGAGTCTAACTCCTTCAGACAAGTCTGAGGTAGAACCGGAATTAGACGTGGCAGTCTAACTTAGTGGAGTTAGACGTGCTGGTCTAATGGTTATTTTATAATTAGACGGGTTGTCTAATTAGTGAAAGTTAGACGTGAGTCCAACTCCTTCAGATTAGTCTGAGGTAGAACCGGAATTAGACGTGGCAGTCTAACTCAGTGGAGTTAGACGTGCTGGTCTAATGGTTATTTATAATTAGACGGGTAGTCTAATTAGTGAAAGTTAGATGTGAGTCTAACTCCTTCAGACTAGTCTGAGGTAGAACTGGAATTAGACGTGTAGTCTAACTCAGTGGAGTTAGACGTACCCATCTAATGGTTATTGTAATTAGACGTACCCATCAATGGAGTTCAGGCGGTCTAATAGACGTTTTTATTAGAAGGAGTTGACTTATTTCATTAGACTGATTTTTTCAAATCCGTCTAACTGAAATATGTCTAATGCTCTATTTAAGCAGTACGCTTGAATCTAGCATTTCTCCTACCCACGTGTTATAGCTATACCCTACTCCTGCTCCACTTTTCAGTGAAGATTAGTACAACAGCTATATGCATCCAATCAAGGAATGCCACGTAAGAGAATTTTCCTCACATTACCCGTTTTGCAGGTACATCCCTGATGGAATATTCGGTGCACTACCAGTTCTGTACGGCCACGATCCTTGTGCTCAGAACCTGCTCTGTACAATGGAGGCTTTCCAATGGAAGAGCGCCACGTATCATTCTTGAAGATTCGACCGTTAGTCCCTGCTCAGTATTTAATCAATCCTAAGGACAACGGACGAAGCATCGGTTTTCAAGCCAATAAAAATGAACAAGCAATCTGATTTTGCAGAGTGAGACTACTCAATCTTCTTGTTTACTGAACTCATTCTATGAAGCTTCTTTCTGATTGTACTGTGTGTGAATCGAGAGAGAGAGCTAGAATCAAAGCACCATTAGCTGAGTAATATTTTTCATCTTGTAATTGAACAGAAAGTGTTCTGTTCAATAGTGAGCTAAGTGTGTGTGTAAACTGTATTTGATTCTCATCATATTATAGTGAATCCTTCTGGTGGTTGGAAGAAGGGGTGACGTAGGAGAGTTTCTCCGAACATCCATAAACAAACTGTTGTGTTCTTCATTTCTGTCATCTTTTCATATTTCATCTTGTGCTTCAAACCCAAGTAAACAATTCCGCCTTGAATCTGTTTCAAGTGTTTACACAAGTTTGCGTAGAATAGAAATAGATATTAATCCTTAACAGGATTTCTGTCAAACCGTTTTTCATAAGACTTCATCATTAGCCAGACCCCCGTCTCTAACGATAAAGTCGATCCTATCAATTGGTATTAGAGCCCTGTTTCTATTCTCAAGCCTTTCCTGAAATATGTCGAACATACCCAAAGATGTCAGTGCTACAGCCATTCCAACCTTTTCTCGCGAAAATTACATTGTTTGGAAGAAAAGGGTTCGTGCTCATCTCTCGTCTCTTCATGATGACATGTGGAGTGTTGTCACAGAAGGTCCTATCAAGATTGATAAGGAGAAGGTCGACTGGACCGCTGATGAAAAGAGGCAGAACAACCTCAACAACATGGCTCTTGATGTTCTGTACAAATCTCTCAATGACAGTATGTTCAATTACATCATCGAATGTGACACTGCCAAAGAGGTCTGGGACAGACTCACTCAACTGTGTGAGGGCAACGAGCAAACCAATAAAAACAAGATCATGGTTGCCACTCAACAGTTCGACAACTTCAAAATGCGTCCTGGTGAAACAATGAACGATTTCGACACCAGATTCAGCAAGATCGTCTCCTCTCTGTCCATCCTAGGCAAGACCTATAGCAACCGGGAGCTTGCTATCAAGGTCATGCGTGCTCTTCCAAGAGAATGGGACATAAAGACTATGGCGATGAGAGAATCCAAAGATCTGAATAAGATCTCTCTCTTTGATCTCTTCGCTGACCTCAAAGCCTACGAGTTCGAGCTGAACTGTAGGATGGAAGAAGATCAACCCTCGTCCGTTATTATTGCCAAGGCGTTGGTGACTGCTGAAGAGCCACCAACCGCTCTTGACGTGAAGATGGCAGCTCAGCAGCTGAGCAGCGATGCCATGTCTCTCTTTGTGAAGAAGTTTGGCGACTTCATGAAGAAGAGCAACCCTAACTCAAACTCTTCAAATTCTAATGATAATAGAAAATCTAAAGCTAATGTTACTTGTTTTAACTGTGATATTAAAGGTCATTATGCATCGGAATGCCGGAAGCCAAAGCGTGAAGATGCCAAGGAAGATGGAAAAGAGCTGAAGGCTCTTATGGCTGGTGACGGAAAGAACAGAGGAAGCAGTTGTGGCTCGTACTTCTCATCCAGTGAAAGTGATGAAGAAGACGTGGCTTGCTTCATGGCCAGAGAAGATGAGGAAGGAACTCAGGAAACTGAGGTATTTGATTTCTCTTCCGAAAGGTTTTCAAGGGAACAACTGGTAGCTGCACTAGATGAGATGATCATCGAGTACAGAAAGCTAGCAGAATCTCTAAATGAAACTAAATCTTCATCAGATTTAAATAAACCAAATCTGTCTAAAGAAGAAGAGTCACGTGTTTTTGAAAAGAAGATTGAAGAGATCTCATCTGAAAATGAGATCCTCAAGGAACAGATTCAAACTCTTTCATCTGAAAACAAAAGGCTTAACTATGTTGTTTGTGCATGGACAAGGTCTGGTGATGCTGTCAAATATCAGATCGACATGTTGAAACCTGCTGGATCTAGATTCGGATTGGGATTTGATAGCAATGACCCTAACCTATCCTGCAAAAAGTCAAAGCCAAATGACAAACTTAAGCCAATAAGTTTTGTCAAAGAAAGTATGACTGACATTGAATCTGATCCTATTCATGAAAAAGTTGCTTTCAAAAATGAAATAGTTTATGTTCCACCGACTGTTAGTTGGCTTAAGAATAAGCTAGAAAAAGCTAATAAGTCTGATAATTTAAAACCTAACTCTAAGTCAAGGAGTTTTAAAAGAAAACCTTCTTCAAAAGTCAAAAGATCAGTGGCTAGTAGAAAGTCATCTGCTAAGTCAAAATCTTATGCATTAATCACAACACAAAATGGGAAATCCATCAGAATAACTCAAATATGAATTCCTAAGGGACTAATTGATCGAGGACCCAATTGAGTGTGGGTACCAAGATTTGTAAATAGTTTATTTTGTAGGTGATGCAGGAGGATAGTAGGAAGGAATCTAGAAGAGTACTCCTCTGAGTACACAGCTTGGAAGATCAACAATGGCACTTGCCATTCTGGAAGAATAAATTCTTTTATTTGTTAAAAATGTTTTTGGTCTTTGAACCACAAAAATTGTTTATAAAACTCTAATGTCCATATTCATTGTGAGAAGAAAAATTTCTTTGGAATTAAAGATATTCTCTAGACGAATATCCTTAATCGGTCTAATTAGACAAGAGTGTCTAAAAGAAAAAGTATGTACTTAGACGTATTTTTGCTCACAATCCATACATCTAAGTCTATATGTTGAGATTTTATATCCACGCAATTAGACGGACACGTCTAATAGACGTTAGACGTTTTTACGTCATGAGCAAGAGGATGCTCACGTCTAATAAACACACGTCTAACACGTGTTGTTTATGCGGAATTAGACGTACACGTTTAATAAACATTAGACGGATTTGTTATAAACACGGAATTAGACGTATGCGTCTAATACACTCATCCGTCTAATAGACGCTGTGTTATTTGTGAAGTAAGAAAAACGTCTAACTATATGGGTTATTGTTATAACCCATCCCCAACAGATTGACGACTATAAGGGTTATTGTTATAACATATTCCCCTTAGAGTGAGTATTCTCCCATATCCCTTGTAAGAGTAAGTCCTATATCTTGATAGGTATCTATACTAGTCATTGTTATGACCAATCCCAACAGAGTGATTGTTACCACCTGTCCCTTCAGGATGATTGTTATCACCTATATTGTCTATAGATCATTTTTTTGACCTATATCCTCAGCACGATTGTAATCATCCCCATAAAGAGATTGTTGTTAAATAGTGTGATTGTTATCACCATCCCATGTGATTGTTGTCACGTCACCTAGAAGATTTTCCTTCATCCTTGTCAAGAGAATTATCTTCATTCCCCAGAAAAGTCCTAGTTGTGGATACCATCTCCTATAGTAAATCCTATCACATTACAGGCATCCTCGAGATTCATTATAATGATTAGTCTCCAGTAGTGGATTCATCTGTTGATGGACGATATATGATTGTTATTATTATCCCCGAGAGTTTTATCTCTATCCCTATGATATTTTATTCATATGAGAGCATTCCTCAAGAGAGTCCTACCTCTTAATAGGTAGTCTTAATAGCACGAGATCCTTTCCCCATAAAGAGTTCTTTCTAAATTCCATGTGAGTCCTATTTATTGATATGTACTATCAGTCATTGTTATGACATGATTATTGTAGTAATCCACCCCTAGTTGGAGTCCGTTTACTCCCCAGCATGGAAAGACTATTGTAATAGTCTAGTAAGATTCAACAAAGAAGGGAATGAGTCATTGTCATGACTCATCCCCAGCCACATCCTACCGTCTTCCCAGTGCATGATAAGACTATTGTGACAGTCTATCCTCGATAGAAGACAACCCGTAAAGGAAGATCATGTAATCTCCCCAACTACGAGTCATTGTGATGATACCTCATTAGCATCCGGTGCCATCCAGATTTTATCCTTCTACATCACTATAGGTTAGGGTACATATTTTTATGATCAAACTTCGAACCCACGTTTTTTTAAAAACTTAGTTTGTTTTATTTCAAACTCAGTTCGAGATGGGCATTCTGTAAGCATGAAAATTTGACTTACCCTATCTTCAAATGATATTATTATTTTTAATAATATTAAAATAATATTTTGGATTTTTATATTCAAAATAACTTAAATAATGAATAATAAGCTAATTAAGGGTTAATTATTTTGATAATTAAACCCTAGTTAAGGAAATTTTTCAAAATTCCAAAAATAATTTGAGGATAAAATATTGTATTTATTTTACCCAAATTAGACCAATGAAAGGGTTTAAAATATTTAACTATAATTTATTCATGATTTATGTTTAATTAATTACTTAAACCAATTAAATAAAATACCCCAAAATACCAAAAAAAATAAATAAAATATGATCATAATTATTATTATGATTCCAGAAATATTTTTTGTGAGATTTTTAGTAAAGTAATGAATTTAAAAGGAATTAAAAATCAATTTTTTATAACCTTTTAAATAAAAATAAAATCTGATAATCATGTGAAGCTGAAATTATTTTTAATCTTTGCAACAGGATTCTGGACCATTAGATGAGCGCTCAAATCTCATCCAACAGCCTAGAGCGTGCCACACACCCCGCTACAACAAAGCCACACGCGCGCGCCTACACTAGATTAACTAACGGGATTGTTAACCCTGTTAGTCTAATCGCTAACGGACCCAATGGAACCCTGTGTTCCGTTAGTCGAAACGACGTTGTTTGACTCGTCTTCTTTGCTGGAATCGCGACCTCTCCGAACTCGCGATCGTCGTTGGGGCGGTTCTTCGAGAAACTCAAGCTTCCTCCACTGGCAATAAAATTTCTTGATTTTTTCGGCCACGTGCTCCTCTCGTCAGCGCCTACGTTTTGCCCTTATCATCCAGCCTTATCATGCCCCGGATAAAGCTTCCAGCTTCAGGAGATATGGTTGAAGATATGATCACTAGATGGTAAAATTGTCTCGAATTATCCCTCCCCAACCGACCTATCCACCCTATAAATACTTCCCCATTGTCCGTAAACCAAATCAGCAAATAATAACCCATCAATCACTGGATTTCATCACCTGAAATCAAGCTTTGAAGATTCCGGCAAACTAGTTTTTGTCAAAACCGGTTCCGACGATCCAAGCTTCAATCCAGGCTCTTGAATAGATTCCAACAAACGCCAGGAATGTTCTACCACTATTGGTATGTATCCATATTGTTTATATCACGATTTGTGATTTAAAATTTTGATTTTTTTCAAATTTTCTTGTTTGATCAGTTTGAACGTGTTTGAATGCTTGTTTTGTGATTTCCTTGTTGAGAATCATTATATGTATCATGTATGAACTTTATATTGAAAGTGAATCGATCAAATCAACCTGAATCAAAATTAAAGAAATCAAAGCTTGAAAACTGATTTTTTAAATCTTTTTGTTCTTGGTTTAAATCTGGATTTTTGATCCAAATCATTGCTATACACGTTTGAATTATTTTTAAGCAACTGTAATCATGTTTTGACCATGATTGATTAAACTTAAATTTTAAAAATAAAGCTTGAAAATTGGATTTTTGAAATTTTATGTTCTTGCTATACATGTTTGTTAACATGTTAGCATGAATTTCAAGCAACTGTTTCATCACTTTGATCATGTTTGATAAAATCTAGTTTTTGAAAAAAATTGGATTTTGATTTAATCTTCTAAAATTGTTTTAATGATGTTAAGATGTTATTATTTTTGTTTAGATCAACTATATTCATTATTTCAAAGCTAATGGAATAAAAATCAGGCCTTGAAATGACCTAATTTAAAAGACCGTAAATTTTGACCTAGAAATGGTGTTATAAAATTGATCCTTCTAAGGGCTTCAAAATTGTTATTTATGTTAGGACTTTTGTTCTTCATTATAATATGAATTTAATGTAGCTTACGAATCGTGATTTCATGGTCTCATTTAAAAGTTATGGACTTCTGAAATTTTGGACCAAAATAAGAACATTTGGTCATAAGGTTTTAGCATAGGACCGAAAAAACAGACCTAGGACCGTAGGTTAGGACTAGTGAAATTTTACCGGGACCATGGAGTAGGATCAACGATTTTCTACTAGGACTGTGGAGTAGGAGCAGTGTTCTTCAGCGAGGACAGTAGAGCAGGACTGATATTTTTTTGCTAGGACCAGTGTTCTTTAGCTAGGACCATGGAGGGTCCTTCTCAGCCAGGACCATGGAGTAGGACATGTGTTCTTCAGCCAAGACCGAGAATTAAAACTGAGCTTTAATACCTTAGAACCGAGCCTTTACTTAGCCTAGGACCGAGATTTCTAACCCTAGGACCGAGCCCTCCTCTTAGCCTAGGACCGATGTTTTTTAACCATGGGACCGAACTCTCACTTGACCTAGGACCGATAAACTTGACCATAACCCTAGATCTATGACTGATAGCCACTTAACCCTAGGACCGAGCACCTAGACCGATAGACTTGACTTGGGACCGAGCCACACGAGTTTGGGATTGAGCCTCCCGAGCCCAGAACCGAGCTCTCCGGTCCCTTGACCCATATGACCGAGCCATGGTCCAAACTACACCGATCTTGACTAAGCCCGACCGATCCTTGATCGGCCAAACCGAACCTAAACCTTAGGATTCCGGTCCTAAGGCCTTTTGGTTCCCCTTTCAAAATCCAAAGTTATTTTGTAATTTTGGAACCCCGAACTCATTTTCAAATAATCCTAAAACGTCATAAAATGATATTTTTATTTTCGATATATTTCCTAAACAAATATTTTGGATAAGGATCCGTTTGGAATTTAATTTTAAATTCTGACATTTTCCTCTGATATTTTCAGGTTTTGTTAAATTTGAACATCGACGCAATATGTACACACCCCTTTTAAAAATAATTTTGTACAATTATTTAAAGACTATCCTTACTTAGGACCCCTGGACTATTAATTAAAGATAAAAAAATGTTATAATTAGATTTATGAAAGGCAGACTTTGTTTATTTTAGAAGAGTTTTAAAAAATCATCATTAGGCGGGCGCATAGGACATTGCGCGAAAGCCCTTTTCCGAGCGTAAATAGACAACGAACCACCTTTTTTTAGAAACTCTAATATAAATATGTTTGTACACGTATCAATTTATTGATTTTCATAAAAACTTTTGGCAACTCTGATATCAAATAAATATCTTTAAAATAATTATGTTTAATTAATTTAAATTGGGTCCAAGTTAAATTGTTATTTAGCCTCCCAAATTATTTAAAATCTGATCAAAAGACTAATTAATTTTACATAATTAATTTCTTACCGCTCCAAGTATTTTTAAAAATTTTTAAAAACTAAATATTTCATTTTAAAATATGTATGGCACGCAAACCAAGGTTGAAACGTATTGAACCTCAAGCTTCCTCGTGGTAGTCCCTTCCTATTGCCACGTGTCTCTTGACCCGTGCTAAACTATGGAACGGGCACCAAATCGTGAGGGGTTATATATATATATATATATATATATATATATATATATATATATATATATATATATATATATATATATATATATTCCATTTAACAAATTAATTTAATTGTTTTTATTTGTTCCTTTTAGGTTTTATTTGAAAAGAGCCCGAATTTTAATTATTTTAGAAACGATTGATACTACACCGTTTTTAAAATAATTATTTATTTTAAATCTCGCGCAGTGAGTTCATATATGAATTTTAAAAAAATAGTTTTGTTTTGGCTTGAAGTTATTTCAAAATTTAAATTGGGATGTCAAAAAGGAGTTCCCCTCTATATCATTCAAATATATATAATTATTCATGTCCATTGATTTATCAAAATAATTATTAATTATCATTTAAATCTAATAAAAATATAGAATTTGATAATATATAAACTATCCAATTCAACATTTATAATATAATTTATAAATTATTAATTAAAAAAAATAAAACAGTCAATATCAACAACGAAAAAACGGTTGATAGATGAGTCAATGTCAACTAGGGATGACAATAGGTACCCGTATATCCGATACTCGTAGGTATCCGATGGTCAGGTTCGGGTATTTTAAATCGGGTTCAGGCCGAGGTAGGAGATGGAAAGTGAAAAGGATTACCCGATCAAGTTTAAGGTCGTGGATAGGGAGTGTACGAAACCCAAATTCTATACTCGTTATCCAAAATATTAATATTAAAATATATATTTATTAAAGTTTAAAATTATTTTTCAAATTTCACATCATTACAAATTTACAATAAATATATTATTTATGTTATCCATACTCACACTTCACTCTAACACCATTTTAATTTCTTTTCCGTAATTCTTAATCTCCATTTTCTTTAATAACAAAATGTTTTCTCTCTCTTCACACACTTCACTTTTTCTTTTCAAGTTCAACAATCTTCTAAATTTCTTCAACTTAAGCTACCAAATTAGCCAAATGGTAAGAGTCGGCTTAAAAGACTAAAAGGTTACGAGTTCGATTCAATCTAAAAGCGCTTTGAGGTTAAGCGGGGTGTCATGTTAGTTCTCTTTTAATTTCAAAAAAAAATCTTCAACCTTCTCTCTAATTTGTGTTGAATCCAATATGTAATAATAACAAAATAGTTATATTTTTCAATTTCTACAACATAATTATGCAATGCAAGTAAGTAATATTTTCATTTGTGTTTTTAATATTTAATATATTTAAAAAATAATAAATATAAATTCATATTTTAATCGGGTAATGGAGTACCCGTCGGGGATTGAGTACCCGATAAATCGGGGATATGATACAAATAGAGATACATATCGGGTTCTGGGTCGGGTAGTAAATAAAATTGGATTCGGTGATGGGTACTTCACTATCCAGCGAATAGGGTACTTGCTGTCATCCCTAATGTCAACCTCTTTAACAACAATTGGTATAAAAGGTTTCAATAACAACTGTTTTTAAAAGCAGTTGATATTCACATTGTCTATATAAACGAATTTTAAATTGGGAAGAATGTTAATTTTATCACTGAACTATAATGAAATATTCATGTATATCATTGAACTAATTTTTGTTCGCTCATACCACTGAAGTTGAGATTAATGTTCACATATGTCACTACTTCATCAAACCTCTAACACCGTTAAGTTTCTGTTAAATGAGATGACAGGCGGAATTGATATGTCATCTTTTTTAATTAATATATGGTGGGATTGATATGTCATCTTTTTAAATTAATATATATTATATATATTTTTATTTATTTAAAATTCTAAATAATAAAACATTTATAAAGTCATTAATAATTTCTCTCTCCTGCCCTAATTACCTAATCCCACAATTCTTCTTCTCCGATTCTTGTTCTTCAAAGGATTCGATTTCTCAAATAAAGGAACCGAAGGAAGACTGGCGAGTTAGCGAGATAGCGAGAGAATTGAGGGCAATGAGAGATGAGATTTTAATTTCAGAACTCTACCATGACGAACTTTGACATTTAGCTGAACCTTAGACCTCAACTTTTTCTTCTTATTTCGACCAGTCTCAAACAAAGTTCACAATGAACAAAAGTAGATAAGGAAACATATAGGAAGAAAACAAAAACAATATTCCAGAAATAAGCCTTCAACAAAAAGAATAAGATTTGTAAATTTCATTACCTATTATCATTGTTCATTGTGAACTTTGTTTGAGACTGGTCAAAGTAAGAAGAAAAGGTTGAGGTTTAAGGCTCCGCTAAATGTCAAAGTTCGTCGTGGTAGGGTTCTGAAATCAAAATCTCATCTCTCATTGCCCTCAATTCTCTCGCTAACTCGTTAGTCTTCCTTTTGTTCCTTTATTTGAGAAATCGAATCCTTTGAAGAACAAGAATGGGAGAAGAAGAATGTATTTCCTTCTGTTCCTTTATTTGAGAAATCGAATCCTTTGAAGATCAAGAATGGGAGAAGAAGAATGTTGGACTCTTAATTAGGGCAGGACGGATAAATTATTAATGACTTTGTAAATGTTTTATTAATTAGAATTTTAAATAAATAAAAATATATATTAATTAAAAAAGATGTGTCAATCCCGCCATATATTAATTAAAAAAGATGACATGTCAATTCCACCGGTCATCTCATTTAACAGAAACTTAACGGAGGTTAGAGGTTTGGTGAAGTAGTAACATAGATGAACATTAATCTCAACTTCAATGGTATGAGCGAACAAAAATTAGTTCAATGATATACGTGAATATTCCATTATAGTTCAGTGATAAATTTGACATTCTTCTCATTTAAAAATTGTTGATTTTGACCCCTCTATATATGAACGGTTTAAAAACAATTGATAGTAATCCCCTTCTATATATTAATGGTTATAAAAACAATATATTAATGGTTATAAAAACAGTTGATATTGATCGATTTTAAAAATGTTTGATATTAACCCTCTATATCAACGATTTTAAAAGCAATTGATATTAACCCCTTTATATCAACCATTTTTTCACATATTCATATTAAACACTTAATAACAATTGCGGAAAAAGCATTGTGTATTTTTCTTTGCTATTAACAATCTTTTTACTAATTAGAATATCTAGATAAGAAAACCTGATTTATTCAGGTACGTTTCCGCATTCGTCTTAATTTTTCAATTTAAATTAATATTTAATTTAATTTAAAAAATACTAACAATCAAACCAATTTGAAATCTAAAAATGCAGGCACAACTAGTGTTAGCCTACACCAGGGTCGGCCCTATAAATTTGGGGCATATACAAATTTAAATTTTGAGCCCCTAAAATAGTAAAAAAAAATTGTATAATTTTAATAATATAAATAATTAATATATTATATTACGGAGACTAAAAAGGAGATAAAAAAATTATTTTTATAATATATATTTAATATTAGAGGAGAAAAAAAGAAGAAAAAATAATATTAATAATATAATATTATTAAATATTAAAAAATGGGAGTCCTATAAAAAGTGGGGGTCTATTGCATTGGTTGCCTTATCCCAAGGCCGACCCTGTCTACCCACAACCAAACAATTGGCCGAGTCTCACTAATTAATTTCCGTCATTAATGGCATGTGCTCACCGGAAAATGCAAATTTAAAATTGAGAAGATTTTTTCAAATCAAACATTATCTAAATATCTTCCTTTTCAACTAAGTAACTAATCTACACAAAATTATTTAACATTTTCTTCTCAAAATCTAATTAAATTCAATATTAAATAATTTAAAAGAAAAAGAATGTACCACTACATTTATAAATATTGTTACTATCTTTAGAGCCCAAATCTATTTAGATTTATTAGATTTGATTCTTGGACAATTATGGAACTCTTATAAAAAAAAAATTCAATCAAATCTTTTGAATTTCACTATTTCCATATTCAATTCAAAATATTTTAAATAATGCTTTTATTTTTTCACACATTCTAGGCTGACCCATCCTAAATAGAAAAGCTTGAAAAATAAATGATTGCTCTATTTTATTTTTTAGTTGTTATAATAAATTGTTTTGTTGAGATTTTTAACTTATAACCAAATAATTTTTTTATTTATCATCTTAAACTATTATGCTATGCACATTTATGTTAAATATTTAATAAATTTAACTAAATATTCTAATGTTTTTTTTATTAAATGTTAACATGAGGATAGGTTACCCTATCTCGTGGATTTGCTGGACTTAACCCAGGAACGGCCCTGTCCTGTCTGTAACTTACACAAAACATTTCGTAGATTAAGCGACTATAACTATCCACAGCCGACTTCAAGAACAAGTTTTGGTTCGTATAGATATCTTTCTCAATACTCAATCTCATCCGTCACTTGAGATTTTAATAAGTTCTAGCCATAAATATTACAAAACTACTCTCTCTTGAAAATGAATACTCAACACTTTTGAATAGATAGTTGAAACTCCATTGCCTCAAAACTTCAGAATTTCGTAACTACTTGCATGATTCATTGCAAGCTACAATTTTATAGGGATTTGTTCGTCTTGACGAACTCTCCAACATTGCTTCAAGTTATAAGTGACTAGGAGCTTTCAATCAACGCGAATCAGACTTAGAAGAAAGCACAAATTCTCAATGGGTAAGAATCATAAATCCCCAAATTCAAATTTTTATGTTTCCAATATATCCCTATGCGATTCTTTCCACGCAATAGTTTCTGCATTTTCTTAACTCGATCCTACCAATATATGATAACTTCTTAGTGGTTCTATTTGAGATATTATTCTTAATACTTTTCAATAAATTTCTAAAAAAAATTGCCTACATTGTGAAGCATTTAGTTTGTGGGATCTTAGATTTTTTATGAGTTAGAAGGATGTCTATTGTAATAATCATTGTTTTAGGAGGTATTTCTATCCTTATTTGGTGAATACGTCTATAAGTATTGAAGTGGAATTTTACCAGGAGGAATGTTGCAACAATAGTTTTTTTAGCGCGATTAATAATTATTAGGCGATCATATTCACACTGACTCTATGTGAAAATCGTAGGCGCCTTTCTATTTCTATGGTTGCAACACTACTCAAGATGAAATTTTTTCGACAATATTATTGATGCAAATGGTTCACAATTGCTTACATATGTTTGTAAAATTGATTTTGAGTGTTCTTTTCAACTATTCCTACATTGTTTATTAGTAGTTGGGGCCTATAACATTCTATAAAATATATCATATTTGACAAATAGTTGAAGAGAACCTTAATTGGTCATGTCCTAGTCTATCCCTAACTTTTGGATTGCTTGGACCTAATGGCACACACTCTTTCTGGAAAACAATGGATCCATTTAGTTAGAGATTTTCAAACTCATGGCCTTGTTTGCAGTTATTCAAATTACCATAACCTAACCTAAAATGATCGTATCATTCCCCTCTCTTACATTATATCACTTAATTCATAAACAAAATATTAAAATACTATTTATTTTAAATTATTATTTATTATTTTATCATTATATATTAATACATTTAAGTCATTTTTTAAAAAAAAAATCTCTTTATCAAAATCATCACCCATAATTATTTTTCAAATAACCAAGTTATTTGGATAACCCTAATCCGAGCAACAACTATGGCTATATGATTATGAGCGTCTGTCCTAGATGGGTTTTTTTGAAATAAATTTAATTTTTTTTTCTCCTTTTTTTCCATTATTTCAATCTTTTCAACCACTTTATTCCTCTATTTAAAATATTATTTTATTCTTACCAATTTTTTTGAATTTTAAATTATTAAACCCTATTAACCAATGACATATTCCGTAATTTTTAACAACAGTGTAGACTCTACACTTAAATGTCCCAAAACATATTCTACTCAAATAAATTTATCCATATGTCATACAAGTTTTTTTAGTTCACTCTAGTCAAAAAATAAACCATATAAACTTATTTTAAAATTCTTAATTTTCTCAACAATTTTATTTAGCTAAGTTTTTGTTTTCTTTAACGGTTTCGTTTTATTTCTATTTATTTTCTCTTCATTTTTCTTTATTAGTCACATAATTTCATTTTTGCTTGGTAAATTTTCTGGATCTCTCAAAATCTTTCCATACTATATTCAATTAAATTTCACCAAGATTTTTCTTTCCATTTAATGATCTTAAAAAGAGAAAATAAACTTGTTCTCTTCAGTTTCTCCTTTTTAATCCCTTTGTTGAGACTTTCCTTGTAATTCATTATATTTTAAAAAAAACAAGTCTTTTTGAATTATAATTAGCCTTTGGAAGCAAGGGTATACCTGTAATTTACCAACCTAATACTTTAACGTCCATTCCAATTAAGGTAAAACCAGAGTAGCGTTTTAAGCAAAAATTCATCCGTTAAATCACACGCCATCAGCTTCTAACGTAAGCTTCCTTCCTTAAGAGACGTTTAAAAGGGAACTCAAATTGAATTCAGCTAGAACACAAATATTCCTCTTTCCCCCCTTTCTCTCTCTACAATGTCTCAGTTTCACTTCCCTCTCTCACTTCCTTAGAGTTTCTCATTTCCCCCCTTTATACGACGGTTACAGTTCATGCATTTTTCCATGAATCAATGTCAATCCCATAGATCTACTCTTCAGGTTTGTTACGTTCTTACTTTGCATCGTATCGTATCTGGGTTTTCATTCGATGTAACAAGGTTAAATGGGTTTGGCTACAATCAGTTGATTCGTATATTGTTTTTGATAACTAGTTGAAGGATTGAATAGGTGAAGGACAATGTTAGAAACGGGAATGGAAGACGATCAATTACTGGATTTGAATAAGGATGTTGGATTTGCTTCGTACACTTCGATTTCTGACAGTAGTTCTGAAACATCCCGTTCTATATCACCTTCTGTTAACTTGTAAGTTTGATAGATCTTGGGATTCTTGAAGTTTTTTTTGTGGTGGATTCCTGATATCAATCTATTCAATGTTAATGCAAAACCCTAACATATGCATGTGAATCCTTGATTTTGTTAATGATTTTTAGTTTTATGGAGTTGTAATGAATTTGTTTTCTTTCTTTGAATTTCCCCAGTTTTAAAAGGAGAGCTGGTCCTACTAAACGTGCATCACAGGCTGGTTGGACTGAGGAAGAGGTACTGATGTTATGCTAATGCAATAGTTTTCATTGTGTAGATAGATCTCGATGATGTTCCATGTTGGTGCAATTTTGTAACTCTTCTTTTATTTGTTGGTTACAGGATATTATATTAACAGATGCTGTGGAAAAGTACAATGGTAGAAATTGGAAGAAAATAGGTAAATCATGTTGCTAGTTTGCCTTTCATATTGAGCAAAATTTTCATCCTATTATTAATTTGTTCTTGTCATAACTTGTAACAGTTTCAAACTGCTAGCATGTAATATTTACTAATTATATATGCCTTGGGTTTGATTTGAGTTTCATATTGGAACCTCAAGTGGGTGCGCAAACATGACTATTTTAATCTTTGATTTTTCA
This sequence comes from Impatiens glandulifera, assembly GCF_907164915.1. Classification (NCBI taxonomy): domain Eukaryota; kingdom Viridiplantae; phylum Streptophyta; class Magnoliopsida; order Ericales; family Balsaminaceae; genus Impatiens; species Impatiens glandulifera. Next base: position 20,486,154 of record NC_061863.1, on the reverse strand, counting down.
TTTCAAATCAGACCCTTTTTGTTTCTGGATCACATGGTTAGCTCCTTTTGGAATTTCAATATGCTAGCATGTAATGTTTACTAATTTGATATGCCTTTGGTTTGCTTTGAGCTTTATACCGGAACCTCAAGTGGAAGTGCAATTAATCCTTGTTTTTTCATTTTAAATCACACCCTTTTTGTTTCTGTGTCATATGGTTAGCTCCTTTTGGAATTTCATGTTGTATTACTTCTTATTTCCTGGAAGCTTTTTTGAGGAGTTAAATAGATTGCTGAATTTTAATTTTAATTTCAAATATCTTAATATGATTTATTTATTGAACAGCTGAAAGTATTCCTGGACGGACTGATGTTCAGTGTTTGCATCGCTGGCAAAAAGTTCTTAATCCAGAACTTGTGAAGGGACCTTGGACAAAAGAGGTTGAAAGATTATTACTCTGATTTCTAGAACTAGAACCAGGAAACTGTTTTAATGAGTTTTTAAGCCTCATTGTATTTGAATCTTTAGGAGGATGAATGTATTATGGAATTGGTCAAGAATTGTGGATCTAGGAAGTGGTCTGCCATTGCGAAGTTCCTTCCAGGCCGTATAGGCAAGCAGTGTCGAGAAAGGTAGGTGGAGATGGCACAATCTCTTGCTGCAACCAGTGCGTGTCTAAGCTTTTGTTTATTAAATAATATTCATTTGAGGACTGTTTTACAATGCAGCAAATATTTATTCTCTTGTTATTTGATAATGTTTGTCCAACTCACCAAAACGTATCCATGGTCTTTTCAGATGGCACAACCATTTAAACCCTTCTATAAAGAAAGAAGCATGGACCAAAGAAGAGGAGTCAATCCTTACTCATTACCATCAATTATATGGAAATAAGTGGACTGAATTAACAAAGTTTCTACCAGGAAGGTTTGTTTTTCAAGACCTCTTACAATTTCAATGCAAAACTGAATTAAAAAATGATTATATAGAAGGAAGAATAAAACAATGTTGAACTTTGTGTGTGAATCTGATTAAAAGAAACTTGCTTATCGGACTGGAAAACTAAGGCTGTGTTTGATCTTGGGTAATTTGAAAATAACCTTGTGATGTGTACATTCAAATAACCGGGTTATATGGGTTGCTGTTACCAAATTAGAGGGTATTTTAGTTAATGATTTGAATTGGTGATGGGACATTGGGTTATTTTAAAATAACCCAGGTCAAACAAGGCCTAGGTTGACAATATTAGATGAGAATGATAGAGAAGTTAATCTGTTAACTAACTAGCAGAGATTTCATAACAAATAGATTTTTATGGATGTATTTATCTTGACAAAAATTCCTTGAACATGACTTTGTGGTGATTGCAGGACTGACAATGCAATTAAAAATCACTGGAATAGCTCTGTGAAGAAGATGAGGTTCGATCTTAATTATCCGTCCGCCGATCTTCTGAATATGCTAGAGTTGCAGGAACTTGGATGCCAAAATGAATCAAAGACATTGGATGTGGAAGAAGTCAAACCAAAGACATGTATTAATAATGGGATAGTAGTGACTTCCAGTATGAGAACTGATGATGAACCGGTGACCCCAGTTTCTAGGAGGAGTATTCATTTTAATGAAGAGCATGCTAAAAGCAGCGGTGGATCACCAGGAGATTCTCTTTCAGATGACTCAATATTTGAATCTCCAAAGAGGAACATTATAAATTTTGATCCAATCACTGAGCTGAAGCTAGGTAGCAGCATAAACAATGATGATGATGATAGTAGTCAAGTTTGCAAGAAAAAAAGATTAACCCTGAAGGATGAGTCAGGTGTGCTGGAACTAGGATTCTCTTGCAGCAGCAGTAGTCCAGAATCCATGTTGAGGAGCTCGGCAATGCGATATAAAAACACTCCTTCTATAATAAGGAAGAAGAGGGCTCCTCCTCCTCCTCCGCAAATGATGATGGTATCATCATATATCCATGAATTCAAAAAGGAATCACAGATTTATCACAACAATTCAACAAGACTGTACACCACCAATAAGCCTTTGGAAAGAAATCTGGCACGTGAGTTTAACGAAGAACTTGATTTGGCTGCATTATAGATATATCAAAGCCTCACTAAATTCCCGCTTCTTCTGCCATTGCTCTTTGGTTGGCCATAAGGAATCTGCTGCTGTAAAATAGGTGTTGGGGATAAATAAGATGATTTGATTGAACAACTAAAGAAGATCTAGACATCAGAAATTTTCCATTTGCTGTTATTACCAAACTTTAAATGTTTTTTACAACCTAGAAATAATCTACATTTCTCCTGTTTTTTGAAGTCTTTGCATAACTGTTTACCCTTATAGTTTTAAGAAATTAGTTACATGGTTCATGTCTACATCTAAAGGATTCATGGTTCCCATACCTTTCACTTAGGTATTGTTTCAAATGGAAATAGCAACTTCATTTTGGTTTTGCATTTATTTATTTGTCATTATATTTTACCTTATTTCATAAACTATTTTATTTATTGTGACTATTTCACCATATATATAAAGTAATATTAGAATGAGATATTTAAAAAATAAATAAAGTTTTCAAGTAAATTTAAAAAAACAAATTGATTCAAACATAGATCCAGATTTAAGAGTTTTCAAATAGCCAATTTCATTTATATAAGATTTTTTATTCACAATTTTTGTATTGAGATGTTTCTAAATGTATTCCTACTTTTCTAAAGTGGTATGCATCTAGTGATAAATATTTCAGAATTTTGTTACACCGGACACAACCTCTATACCTGGTCTCATATTTTTCAAATTTTTGGGATGACTGAATCAAGTGTCATATTGTGAGTCATTAACGATATTAGTTACATTTTGATTCGAATTCGTTTTGGGTGTCTATCCTTTTCGGGATGGTATCGTCTCATCTTCGTTTTCCTCTCACGTTGTGGGTGAATTGAAGTCATGAAAGAAATATTTTCAAAGTTCTAAGAGAACTTTAACACTAATGAAGTTGCCTACTTATCATAGAATGCAAACTTAGGTCAGGGTTAATATCTCTATATTTAGTGTAGACTAAAATGCCTGTATGATGGTTAATTTTTAATTTTTGGGATATGATTAGTGGGCATAGATCTAAAAGGTTTGAGTGTTATATAATCCATAGTTTTGAAACCGGCCCAGCCTGCCGGTCGGACCGGCAAACACGGTGAACAGGTCATCAAACTGGGCTGGGAACCGGGCTGGGTTGATAAATAAATCGGAAATGCAATCAACTCAATTAAATTCGGCCAAACCGCCGGTTGAACCTGAAATCCGGCAACCTAAGTTAACTCAGCAGGTTTATCCTATTTTTTAAAAAATCACTTCTTTTCTTTCTAACTTATCACACTCTCAATTCCCCTTTCCCCATTTTTTAGTTTCCATTGGGTTTATCTATTTCTAGTTACATATGACTAGATTACAGATTTTTAGTTCTAGACACTAAGAATGACAAACTATTTCATTCATCTTAATCTCCACCTCCTACCTAAACGAACTGATTCCGTACCTGACTAAAAAACGATTTAATGTGGCATTATAAGTAATAAATTAAACTTAATTTCTTCTCCAGATAAAAACATAGTTATCCAAAAATTGGAGGTTGTAGTTTGATTTGAAGCTTTGTCCCTCACATAATCCAATTAAGTCTCTTTTATTTCAACTTCTTTTAAGTTATTGTCATCATTTTTTGGTCAAAATTTGGTTTATTTAGAGGTTCATACTTCATATAATTGATAACAGTAGTTTGATATTATTTTGAAGTTCATACTTCATATAGTAATCATTAGGTCTTTAGTTTATTTTTTATGTGTAGTGTGATCATGGATTCTATTGGAGAAAAACACCAACATATGCAACACCAATTTCTTCAATTATACAATCTCAAACTTTTGTAAGAGAAAAAGTTAATCCTGCATGGGCTCATTGTAGAGAAAACTCAGTAATTAATAAGAATGAAAAGAGACTTATCTGTCTCTATTGCAAAAAATTGATAAAGGGTGGAGGTATTCATCGGTTTAAGCAACATATCACGAGTGTCAAATGGGATATTGCAGCTTGTACTAAAATTAGTGCACAAGTGAGATATGAAATGCAAAAATGTTTAAAAGTTAAAAGAAAAGAATCATGTACGAAACAAGTGAGCACCAAAGACAAATTTGAGAGAATAAAATGTATATGCAAGTTGGAGTAGAAAAAAATTGACAATATAACCTCTGAATCCAAGAAGAAGCCAAAGACAATAGACACCATATTTATGCTAAGAACTATTCCGGGAGCATAACTAACTCTCAAAAGTGTTTATCAAGGAAAAACAAAAAAGAAAATGTTGAATTAGCTATTTTGAAATGGATGATTGATGCCTCAATTCCTTTTAATGCTGCAAATTCTGCACATTATCAGTTGAGGTTAGACGCAGCTTGCTCTTTTTGAGCTGGTTATAAAGCTCCTAATGTTTATTACTTGTGCGGTTATTTGTTAAAAAACATGTAGCAAGTTAAGAATTTTTGTGGATAGTTTTTACATCACTTGGAAGGAAACGGGATGCACTATTATGGCAGATGTTGAACAAATCAACATAGGAGGTCTCTTATCATTTTTTTTGGTCTATTATCCTAGAGGAATAACATTTTTGAAATCTGTTGATGCCAAAAATCCTTCAAAAACTGCAGATATGTTATTTAACTTACTTAAAGAAGTTGTTATATTGGTAGGAGTAGAAAATGTGATGCATATTGTTACTGATAATGCAGCAAACTATGTTGCTGCTGGTAGATTATTGGAAAGAGAATTTCCTCACTTTCTTGGTCGCCTTGTGTTTCTCATTGCCTCAATTTGACGTTACAAGATATTTGCAAGTTGGATTAGGTAAGTAAAGTTGTTTCACATGCATCAAATATTACAAAGTATTTGTACAATCATTGTCTTCCCATGTACTTGATGAGGAAGCACACATGTGGGAAAGAGATTATCCTACCTACTCCAGCACAATTTTGTCGCCAATTTTATTGCTATACAAAGAATTTAGATGCAAAAAGATTCCTTAATGGCTATGGTCATTTCTAATGAGTGGAAAAGATCATCATATGTTAAGGAACCAAGGGGAAAGAGGTTTGAGGATATGATATATGATTCAATATTTTAGAAAGAATGTGCAACAATTGTGCAACTTACTGAAACTCTCATTCGTGTTCTACGGTTGGTAGATAGTGATAATAGGCCTTCAATGGAGTATTTGTGTGCTACGATGCATAAAGCAAGCGAAGAGTTGGTAAGATGATTCCAAAGGAAGAAAAAAGTTATTGAACCCTACTTACATATAATTAACCAAAGATGGGATAAACAACTTTATAAAAGTCTTCATGCCGCTGGTTTTTGGTTTAATCATGCATATCATTACAATCCTAAAGAAACTCCTAACCGTGTATTTTTATCTTAGGTTCAATGACCTAGATAAATTTCATCAACATGGAATCAAAAGGGTTTGTACCTTCACTAAAGACCAGTTCAATTATTCTTTCCATGCACGACATCATTCCATCAATTGGCAATAGAGGTTTTTCAGCTATCTTCCTTTCACGACGTTTTGTTGGTCCACCTTTAGAGTCATTGACGTTCCTCAACTTGTCCTTCCTGTTTTGGACTTACGACATTTTATTGTTTAATGAGCTATTTGGTTTGTAGAGGGACGCTTGGTGTTCATTGCTCAATAAATTTCTTATGTTTCTCAGGTAAAAAAATCCTACAAGCCTTATTGAAACACTTCCTAATTCAATAAATATTTCCTAGATGGAGGAGGGAGTCGCTAAAGAAATTGAAACACTCTAGTTCAATTAGGGACTACGTTAAGGAATTTAGCTCGTTGATGCTAGATATAAAAGATATGTCGGAGGAAGATAAACTCTTTAATTTTTTGGCAGGCTTGCAAGCATGGGCGCAAGCCAAATTGAGGACGCAAGGTGTTAAGGACTTGCCTACGACGATTGCTGTTGCCGATCGATTGGTTGACTTCAAGACTGTCGGGGTGCCGAGTCCTGAGGCTAAGAGTCACTCTCAAAAAGACAAAGGCAAAACTAAATCTTATGCTACAGAGAAGAGCAAAAAGAAAGGTAAGCCGGAGGGATCCAATAGTAAAAAGGAGACGAATGAGCCCTTTATCTCTCGTGATCGTTCTAATCAAGGGTGCTTCATTTGCAATGGAGACCATCGGATGAGGGACTGCCCAAAGCGTGCAAGGGTGGCAGCCCTATTGGCAGAAAAAGACGAGGAAATGAGGGAAGAGACTCCGTCCAGGGTCTATCCGATGCAATTACTAAATGTCTTACATGCGGATAGACCAAACCCTCAAAAGGGCCTGATGTATGTCAAGGTCCTCATTAATGATAAGGAAGTACTAGCCTTGGTGGATTCAGGGGCCATTCATAACTTTGTGGCGGATCATGTTATTCAGAAACTTGGGTTGGAGATAGCCCAACAAGAAAGCAGGGTGAAGGCAGTGAACTCTGAAGCCAAACCAATAAAAGGGTTGGCGACCGTAGACTTGCATGTGGGAAGTTGGCAGGGGCGTTGTGAGTTTATGGCAGTATCTCTAGACGATTTTGAAGTCATTCTAGGAATCAAATTCCTCATGAAGGCCAAGGTAACAGTGATGCCACACTTGGGAGGAATACTCATTGGAGAGCCGAGCAATTCCTCCTTTGTAACAAGAACCTACGAAGCTCCAAAGGAAAGAAAGTCATGCAACCTGTCAGCCTTGCAACTAAAGAAAGGTCTCAAGAGAGGAGAACAGACCTTTGTTGCAACATTGGTGGAACTAAAGGCCACAGTATACCAAGATATTCCAGATAAGGTGGCTGAACTGATGGAACAATTTAAAGACATCATACCGCCGGAACTACCTAAAATGTTGTCCCCTAAGAGGCACACGGATCACAAAATCGAGATGGAACTGGGTGCAGTGGTGCCCGCCAAGGCTCCCTATCAAATGGGACTCTCGAAACTGGTGGAGCTACGGAGACAACTAAACGAACTACTGGATGACGGTCTGATCCGACCGTCCAAGGCTCCTTATGGATCCCCCATACTGTTTTAAAAGAAGCAAGACAGCTCACTAAGAATGTGCGTCGACTATAGGGCATTGAACAAGGTAATAATTAAAAACAAATATCCTATTCCCAACGTTTTGGATTTGTTTGATAAGCTGGCTGGAGCCCAATTTTATACGAAGATTGACTTAAGGTCGAGGTACTGGCAAGTGCGGGTTGCCGAGGAAGATGTCCAGAAGACTACCTGTGTCACGAGGTATGGATCTTACGAATTTTAGGTCATGCCCTTTAGTCTGACCAATGCCCCGACAACATTTTGTAATCTGATGAACGATGTCCTGTATGAGAACTTGGATCGATTCGTGGTGGTATACCTTGATGACATTGTGGTCTATAGTGAGTCAATGGAGGAACACTATAGCCATTTGGAATGAGTGCTTAAGAAGCTAAGAGAACACCATCTCTACATTAATAAAGGGAAGTGCAACTTTTGTAGAGACAAGATCTCTTTCCTTGGGCATGTGATAAGCCAAGGAGAGATATCCATGGACCAGACGAAGGTGAAGGCGATCATCAACTGGTCCAACCCAACAAGAGTAACAGAATTACGTTCATTTTTGGGTTTAGCTAACTACTACAGGAGATTTATCCGTGGGTACTCCCGAATAGTTTGTCCCCTCACAAATTTATTGAAGAAAGATCAAAACTTTGAATGGTCTCAAGGCTGCAGTAATGCTTTTGAGACACTCAAACAGGCGGTTGCGTCGGAACCAGTGCTGAAACTTCCAAGGTTTGAGAAGCCATTTGAAGTGTACACAGATGCATCTGACCGGGCCCTTGGTGGGGTCTTAATACAGGAGAAACATCCGATTGCATTTGAAAACCGAAAGTTCAAAGACGTAGAGACAAGGTACTCCACGCATGAAAAAGAGATGGTTATGGTCATACACTGTCTGGAGGCCTGGAGACACTATCTATTTGGAACTAAATTCGTGGTAGTAACGGATAATGTAGACAACACATATTTCAGGTCGCAAAAGAAACTGTCTCTTAAGCAGGCAAGATGGCAATAATTTCTAAGTGAATTCGACTTTCAGTGGGTGCACAAGCCGGGTAAACACAACGAAGTAGCAGACGCGCTAAGCCGGAAGACCATTCAAGATTATGTTGCAGTCTAGACTTTGGTCGAATCAACTTTCTTGGAGGAAGTGCGAGAGGCAACCGAAACCGATTCCAAATATCAACTGCTAATGAAGCAGGTGAGGGCTGGTGAGAGCACCAAGTATTGGATTGAAGACGACGTCCTTCACGTGAAAGGTGGAAGGGTATACATTCCCAAGGGTCAACTTTGACAAAAACTAATGAGGGAAACGCATGACCCTCAATGGGCCGGTCACCCTGGTGTGGCGCGGATGATGGCTATAATTTCAAGGAAATTTTACTGGCCCAAGATGGAGCTAGACGTGGAACTGTATGTAAGGACTTGCTTAGTATGTCAGTTTGACAAGTCAGAAAAGAAGGAGGCAGAGCTGTTTCAGCCGCTGCCCATACCCGAGAGACCCTGACAGTCGCTTTCCATGGACTTTATTCTAGGATTTCCGAAAGTTAGCGGGATGACCTCCATTCTGGTGGTGGTGGACCAATTCTCAAAGTATGCAATTTTTATAGCTGCGCCGAAAGTGTGTTCGACTGAAGTGGCTGCCGAATTATTTTTCAAGAACGTCATTAAGCACTTTGGGGTGCGGGTGGATATTGTAAGTGATCGTGATACCAGATTCACGGGTAGATTCTGGACGACCCTCTTTGGCTTGATGGGGTCCGAATTGAAGTTCTCGAAGGCCAATCACCCTCAAACAGATGGTCAGACGGAGCGAATAAATCAGATGCTTGAAGAGTACCTAATGCACTATGTAACAACAAGCCAGAAAAATTGGCTAAGTCTGTTGGATGTAGCTCAATTCTCCTATAATCTGCACAGGTCTTCTTTAACGAGTTTAAGTCCTTTTGAACTGGTGTTGGGAGTACAACCGAACGTTTCCACACGATGTTGCCCTACAGCAAAGTGAGGGAGACTGTCCCCCATCTTACAGATTCGCAAAGCTGAAGCAAAATATTTGGACCTAGCCAAGGAGAGTTTGGCCAAGGCCCAAAGGAGAATGAAGAAGTATGCCGACGCAGGACGACGTGATGTTGAATTCCAAGTCGAGGATCAAGTGTTGTTAAAATTGACCCCCTAGATTTGGAAGAAGATAAGTGTTAAAACGGACAACGAGGATTGATTCCTCGGTATGATGGCCCATTCAAAGTGGTGAAGCGAGTGGGAAGGGTCGTTTATCGATTGGATCTGCCAGACAGAATGAAGATTCACCCGACTATCCATGTAAGTTACCTCAAGAAGTTTCAAGAAGACATGTTGGATGGATCCTGGGTGCAAGCAAGGCGTGCTCCACCCGTGGTCCGATTCGAATCTAGCAAAAAGATTGCCAAAATCTTTAACCACCGAATTCTAGGGCAAAGTAAGAAAAACAGAAGCAGTGGGAAGGTGAAAGTAAAGAAGATGTTGCTTGGATACGAAGTGCTAACTTGTGACAGTTTGAGGAGGAACTATAAAAATACATGGCAGAGAAGGGATCAGTCGAGGCCCAAATGAGGACGTTGAGTTCTTCTGGTGGGGGTGGTATGTTACAACCATAATTAGAAGGTCTCTGTCTTGGCAGGATTGTGAAATGCCAAGACCGAGCAAGTGCCTAAGTCCGATCGCGTGCGTGCGTCCTAAACACAAAAGGGTGACAATGACAACGACTAGTGCATTGAGAAGATGCGCGGGAAAGAATTGGAGCTGACTTGTGACGGTTATGAGAAGACCCTGAAATGTCAGCCTAATGGGTAGTATTGGCAGAAATGTCGGGAGCAGTTGGGATTGATGGAAAACGTGGGTATAGTAGACGGTTACAACCCACTACCCACGTCCAGCAGACTCAGCAGCAAGTAGGACCGATGGAGAAACGTGGGACTGAAGTAGTGGGACGGTTGAGAGCCACTACTGGCGGTTAAACCCACGACCAACAGTAACTGCCAACCGGTTTTCCCCACTCTGCGAAGTGGGTTGTTTTACTTAAGCATGTTGTTATCCAAGGGCTATAAATACCTCTTGAGCTGCACAATGATGTTTGGTTGAGTTTTGTAGATAAAGACCTACAACTAGTGAGAGTCCTTTTGTGTGCAGCCAAGAGTGTTTGTAGCCTCTTTATAAATCATATTTGTGAGTGAATAGAATTATAAAGTTGGGCGTGGCCTGTACCTTGTGTCTCTTTTACTTTCTGTACGTTGTATTGTTTGTTGGTGTTTGCCTGATTGTTTTGGTGTGCGAAACAAACCTCATAAGGGGTGAAAAACATAATAAAAACCGCTGCGAAATTATCCGTTGTGACACCTACCATGATACCATTTGATAAAAACATAATAAAAACCGCTGCGAAATTATCCGCTGTGACACCTACCATGATACCATTTGATGCAATGATTATTATTGTGCCTTAAACCAAAAACCATGGTCACTATGAGAATTTTGAACGTCGATCTCACTAGCAGAAGAGTTTTGGAGCGAGGGCTCTATATCTAGTATGAAATAGTTGAAAACATACAAATGACATTAAATCATATTCTATGCATGTTGAAACATTGTTCTAACACAATTTCTAAAATTGGTTTTATTGTTAATTTGGCAATGTTGTCCACTTTAAAATTTAGTAGAATTCTAGGAAGTAAGAAGATTCAAACGCTAAATTTTATGAGTTGACTTAGAAACTTGAGAAGAATTCTCAAATGTAAAAGGATAAGTTATGAACCGATTTCCCGAGACTCATTCCTCTAAGTTGCGAAAGATATACCATGTTATGCAAAGAGAACAGTTGAAAAGACTAAGGAGAACAAAATTAAATGTTTAAATGCGGTGAAAAAAACAACTAAAATAGAAACTACAAAAGTTGTATGAAGTCACTTCTAACGTTTTTACAACCCAATGCATAGCGAAAAGAAAGACAAGAAGACAATATTATATTTCAATGAAAAATGCGAACAAGCCTCCGGCAAGTGGTTATGACTGATACATAACTTATGCAGTTAAATCTAACTTAGGCATATGGTGTGTATAATGAATTTAATTGATTAATACTAAGCAATTGTCAAATATATTCAGGTTGGATTGAAGAAGCAAAATTCATATGCATGGTTTATTTTACAACATCCATAGCACATTTAGAAGTAATACTGATTTTAAATGAAGCCAATAAATGCTATTACTATTGCACATCAAACTATTTTCCCACTCAGCTTGCTCTAAATCCAGTTACAAATCGCTGGACACCAGCAAAATCCGTCACAATCTTTACGTCAAAAAAGCTGCCCTCGTGTTTATTCTCCATGTATTCTTTGAGAAACTGGCTATGCTTTTCACCATTTGTCTGCAAGTTCAAGATAATTGATTAATACTAAGCAATTGTCAAATATATTCAGGTTGGATCGAAGAAGCAAAATTCATATGCATGGTTTATTTTACAACATCCATAGCACATTTAGAAGTAATACTGATTTTAAATGAAGCCAATAAATGCTATTACTATTGCACATCAAACTATTTTCCCACTCAGCTTGCTCTAAATCCAGTTACAAATCGCTGAACACCAGCAAAATCCGTCACAATCTTTACGTCAAAAAACCTGCTCTCGTGTTTATTCTCCATGTATTCTTTGAGAAACTGGCTATGCTTTTCACCATTTGTCTGCAAGTTCAAGATAATATACCAACAAGAAGAAACCAAAATGAAACCATCAAGTTGCCTTATCAATGTATAAAGTCAAGATATTGGTCCAATATAAGTAACACCCGCAGAGATTATGTGATATTTTAGAAATTAAGGTGCATTAAGTTTCCACTTCAATAAAGGTGCTTTAAGTAGGAATACCTCACATCTCAAGTGTAGTTGCCAGTTTTATAGTTGCAGGCAGTCAGAGATCAAATGAATTTATCAGTGGTGTTGAGAAAGCATAAGACAAAAGAAAAGGTGAGAATCCGTTCCATGGCATTACATTTACAAGGAGGAAACATTTTACCTCAAAAGAAAAGAATCCACCAGGTTTCAACATTGAAACAGCACCATCACAAAGGTGAAGAAGATCATCCATTCCATCTTTACCACCGTCCAATGCAAGCTTTGGTTCATGCCGACCAACCTCAGCTTGTAACCCACTTAAATGTTCACTTGGTATGTATGGTGGATTACTCACAAGACCATCAACCTCTCCCTTAAAATCCTCCAATGGTTCAAACCAAGATCCTAGCTTCACCGTTACCTTATCCTGACCAAATATTATAAAACAAGATGCATTAGTAAGCATCGTTTAATATATTGATGAGAAAGAGGATTCAAATTATAGCCTCAAACTGATTATGATTCAATCCCCTTCTATCTTTCATGCATAGTAACAGACATCAACAAGAAGTAAAATTCCCACTGTAAAAGAGGAAGACATCATCCTTCATCAAATTTCAAATAAAAACATGAATTCCCAGCAATTAGAAAATGAACATGTTTTCGAGAAACGATCAAACTATTTTCATTCAATGTTCGACACCAACAATGCATCGACAGTGGTGAAATATCTAACACAAAACAAATTTAAGTTTATCAATTGCTTTTAAAATTGGATAACGCTAACCTGTAAATTGTATCTGTTCACATTGAAGGAGGAAACAGAAACTGCAACATGACTCAAATCTGTAGCTATGACCCTTCCGGTATTCCCCAAAATCCTTGCAATGCCAATGGCAAGAGCACCACTTCCAGTCCCTAAATCAGCCCACAACCCTTGTCCCAATTTCGGGTTTTTCTCAATTGCATCACCAACTAAATCAACAATCAATTCAGTCTCCGGCCTGGGGATCAAAACCCCTTCTTGTACACTCAATACCAAATCCCTCCAATGCTCACACCCCACAATGTACTGAAACGGTCTCCTCTCTTCAATTCTCTGTTTCCACAGCACATAAAGATCTTCTACATCAGCCCTCAGCTTCACTTTAGTTTTTCCATCTTCATCATCATTCCCGTTCATTAAGCAGAGCGTATTATTGGGAGTATCTAAGGCGTCTTCTATTAACCAATTGAGCTCCCTTTGCAAGAGGGTGGAGTCAGGGCCATTGTCAGTGTCTAGGAACTTTGTTCCGATGGAGTTGACGAGGGTTTTAGCCCAGAAATTCCATCGGCGGAGGTCTGATAAGGCGGCTGTATAAATGGGTGGCTTCAGAAAGAGTGGCGTTTGAAGTTTTGGAGTGGCGGGTGGGATGGAGATTGAAGATAAGGAGATGGTCCGACGTAAATAAGTGTGGGAAAGGATTGGCTCAAAAATTGAAGCGGATACGCGGGTAGAGCTGAAGCTTACTCGCATCTCGGTCTATAACGATTCTCCAATGGCGCCTTCGATCCAACCTGTTCGATTGAAATATACTACTACAACAGTAAGTCTTGGTGATGACAAAGAAGTAGCGGCGTGAATAGAGAAAGATTGATTGAGTGAAGAGAGAATAAAAACTAAAAATATAAAGTATTAATTATTAATTTTGTTTTTAAAATTATTTTATTATTAAAATTTATCCTTATAAAAATGTAACTTCTTAAAATAATAGTAAAGCCTAAAATTTATAGATACTCTTTAAAAAAATATATATATATTTGTAATTTCGGAAAGATCCATTTGATGTCATGTAGCTTAGCACGTGTTGGAGGATGCGCTACAATCCGGGGATCTCGGGTGACTCGAGATTTGATACGTTTCAGTTTTAGTTTGTATGTCAAACATCATTTAAAATAAAACATTTAATTTTAAAAATTTGACAGTACTTGAGAGCTTTTGAAATTAATTAGGTAAAAATAATTAATTTTATTCAAATTTTAATAATATTGAGATTTATTATAATCAGATAATAACTTGACTGAAATCCGGTTTAAATTAATTAAATATAACTAATTTAAGAAAATATCATCTATTTAAAAATTAGATTCGCCAAATGATTTAGAAAATTAGTAAAAGATACTTGTATAAAAGTACTTTATACCAAAGTTTCCATAAGGGGTTCGTTATTTGTTGACACTCAAGAAAGAGTTTTCGTGCTATGTCCTCTGCGCCCGTTGAAAACATTTTTATTTTTTAAAGTAAAAGTCTAGCTATCAAAAAATTTATTTATAACATTTATTTCTTTTAATTAGTAGATCGGGGGTTCTAAACAAGGATAAGTTTAAATTAAGTAAATAATTGTACAAAATTATTTAAAACTGCGTATCTGCGATTGCGTTTATCTAAGACCTGGAAAATTATTTAAAACTGCATATATGCAATTGCGTTTATCTAAGACCTGAAAATATTAGAAAAGTATTAGAATTTAAAAATAAATTTCAAATATGGCCTTAGTCAAAATATTTGTTTGGGAAATATCCCAAAAATATTTTGAAATCATTTTCTGACCTCTTGAGATTATTTGAAAATGGATTAGGGTTCCAAAATTACAAAAATAATTTTGAATATTGAAAAGTAGAACCAAACAGGCCTTATGATCGGAGTCCTATGGCTTGGGTCCATTTTTACATGTCTGAGACTAAATGGACTTGGTCTAGACCGAGGGTGCTCTAGATCGGGGCTCGGGATACTCGGTCAGAGGACTAGAGTGTTCGACCCTGGGGCTCGGGAGGCTCAATCCTAAACTCGGATTGTTTAGTCCTAGGAGTCTCGATCCCAGATTTAGATTTCTCGGTCGTGGGTCCTGGGAGTCTTGGTCCCAAGTCAGACCTCTTGGTCCTAGGTGAGAATCCTCGGTCGGATTTTTTGGTCCTTGCTTAAAAACACCGGTCTTAGGGCTCGGTCCTAACTCAAGAACATCGGTCCTTAGTCCCAGTCCTTAGTCTCGGTCCTAGGTCAATATTTTCGGTCCTTGGACTCGATCAGGACCGAGGATTCTTGGTCCTTAGTCCCACAAGACTCGGTCCAAGAGTACTGAGTGTTCTTCATTTGGTATGAAGATTGTAGGTTTACAGATCATGAAAACATGATAGGTAAGTTGTAAATAATTCATATGAATGTAGGGATCATAACCCCTAACCATATACCCGATCAATCGAACTCTATAATGATTGATTTTTCAAAATGATTTTTAGGGAAAATTTTGGGAACTTTTGATTTAGGTCATCTCATGGCCTAATTCTTGTTCCAACAACTTCGAAATGATGTTTACAATTGAACACGACCGAAATAATAACATTACACAAGCTCAGTAACAACTTCACAAACTGAAATTTAAACTTTATTTTTCTAAAATTTCAGATCGATCAAACATGATCGGGATGTATGTAATATCATTTGAAAATCATCCTAACAAGTTTACAAACATGTTAGACAACTATTCGAACCAAAATTCAAGCTTAAAAGCTCAAGAACACGAAATTCAAAATTTCTAATTTTAAATTAAATTTGGGTTTTTTAATTGAGGTTGAATTGATGAAATCTATTTCGACGGAAAGTTTAGAAATCATTTAAGGATTGATTTCGACTATAGAAAGCACAAAATTGAGCCCTAAATAAGATCAACCCGTTCGAACTTGGAAAAATCCAATTTTGAATCACAAATTGAATTATAGTAGGTCTAAAAGCTTACTAATGATTGGAGAACACTCCAATGATCTGTAGAAAGCTTTCCTAAGCCCTAAATCAAAGCTTAGAATGCCAGAGTAGTTTCTTCAAAAACCAGACGCCGGAGTTTATATGAAAATCTTTGAATTGGCTGTAATATTTAGATTTTGTTCGATGGATTGGAAGAAGAACACATAGGGAGTATTTATACTTGATCTAAGTCAATTTCGATGTCAATTCATATCAAATTTAGCTTCTAAAACCTTGTCCTTTGATTATGTTGGTGAAGTTTGGAGGGATAAGGTTGAGTAATGGCGGAGATAATATTTTTGGAAGGTCGCTGACGTCGAACGCATTTCTCCAGCCCCGCGAAGAAGATAAAAAAATGACGTCGTGTTGTTTAAATAAAACATGTAGTTGCGTTCCGTTGGCGTTCCGTCGGCCGTTGGAGCGTCTGGGCTAACGGGATTATGTCCCGTTAGTTGATCCGATATGGACCCGGACGCGCGTGTGCTTGGCTACAACCAGTATGCGTGGCATCTTTCTGAGTGCTGGATGAAAATCCAGCGCTCATCCGATGAATATAATTCCAACTGCAATGAAGTCCTTTATTTTCGGACATACTGGATCAACAATTTTTAATTTTAATATAAGGGTTATTTGAAATAGAATTTTTAACCCTTTTTGCGCTTTTTTCCACCAAAATAATACACAAAAATATTTTTCACAACATAACAAAAATTATGTTCATTTATTTTATTTTAGGTATTTTGAGGTATTTCTTTAATTATTTCAAGTTATAAATTACACATAACTCATGTTTAAAATTATAATTAAATTATTTCAACCCTTTTTTAGTTTAGTTTGGATAAAATAAATTCAATATTTTAATCACAAATTATTTTTGGTTTTTTTAAATTAATTTTTATTATTTAAAGTTTAATTATTATAATAATTAATCATAATTTACTCTTAACCTACTTTGGACTATTTTGAATTAAAATTTTCAAATTTTTTTTTTAACATGATTATAAATTAATAATAGTATTATAAATTAAGGTATGTTAAATTTTCATGCTAAATTAATAATAGTATTATAAATTAAGGTATGTTAAATTTTCATGCTTACCCTATTTATGTTATATTTTTAATTTTACTTTTTTAAACTTTAAGTCTTTCTAATAAATTATTTTTATATTAATATTTTAAAATTTAATTTAAAATAAATTTATTTTTTAAATAATAATTTGACTTTTTTTTTTTTGTAGTTTTAATAATAATTAAACATCAACCTATTATATATATATATATATATATATATATATATATATATATATATATATATATATATATATATATATATATATATATATTATATATATATATATATATATATATATATATATATATATATATATATATATATATATATATAAATATAATTAATGATACTTAATTTTCAAATTGGTCGGATTGTCGGGGGTCGAGAGTTGTGGTTAATTTGGATATATATGTAAAAATAATGAATACTTGGGTTGGATTGTGGTGTACCCGCCCATAAAATTTAAACGGTTAAAAATAAAATAAAAAATGTTATATGTATGTTTTGAACTTGCAATTTAACAAAAACAAGTACAATCTTTTAATCAACTAGACTAATAAGATTTTATATTTTAAATTTAACACTAAATTTGATGAACGTGAGACATTTAAATAATATAAGTTTAACCTTTTAAGTTGATTTGTGAAAATGAGAGTAAAAGAGAGGTCGACTAAGAATGATGAGTGATTTGTCGAGAGATAAAGAAATATATGAAAAAGTGTGAGTTACAAGATTATGATCAGTGGGTGGTTTGCCAAGGAAGATAAATAGACATATGAAAAAGTGTGAGTCACAAGATAAAAGTCAATTGGGGGTTAGTGATTGAGTTTGAAGTGAGATAAGAGGTGTGCTATCAATTGAGGTCGACTAAGATTGGTGAGTGATTTGATGAGAGGATAAAAAAGACGTATAAAAAAGTGTGAGTCACAAGATAAAGATCAATTGAGGGTTAAGTGGGTGTCGAGGGGATAATATTTTGTACATATATTTTTATCCGTGCATTTGCACGAGATTAATTCTAATAAATATCAAAGTCACCTAAAAAAAATTACAAATAAAAAAAATGAAAAAAGATAATTTTATTTCTTATTATTTTTAAATAATAATAATAATTTATAAATTTTCTCTTTAAATTGCTTTAATATTACAACTTATATATAACATGGCCAAGTTTTTCAATTCTTCAAAATAACTCTTACACAATAAAAAGTTTCCTTTATTTGTACAGTTTTATAACAACTCTTGAAAATTTTGAATTTTAAAAATATACAATCAAATATTTTTTTTTTTATTTTTCAGATTTTCATTCGAATATAATTTTATTTATAAAATAATTAATTCATAAAATAATTTAGTTTATTTATTTATACAAGAATTTATTCATAAAATGAATTTATTTTAATTAAAATATATTATTTATAAAAAATTATTTCAATTTTTTCCTTATAAAAGAAATTAGTTTAGTCCATTAAAAGGCCAATTTATTTTTATAAAAACCGATAAATACCCGGGCTTAGTTATTAAATTAGGCTAGAATCTAGTTAATAAAAATGGATAAATACGGGCTTAGTTATTAAATTAGGCTAGATCTTTATTATTTTGTTTTAGTTTTAAAAAGGCAGGCTCAACAAATTTTATTTTATTTAAATAGAGCCCAAATCGATCTATTCCCTTGCAGGAAGCCCAATACCCAATTCATTGTTTATAATTTTATTATTTATTTATACATATTAAAATAATGTTTAAGTAATATATTAGATTATGTATTTTATTTTAATATTTTATAATGTATTATTTTGATAAAATATGTATTTATTTTAATAAGTTTTTGTAATAAATTTGATTTCTCTCCTAATATATTTTATTATAATTTTTATTTAATATATTTTATTTAAAATTTATATAATGTATTATTTTGATATAATATATATTTTATTTTAGTGAATAATTTTTAAGTTAATTTTAACTATTTAATTTAGTATGTTTAATTTTAATTTAATAATATATATATATATATATATTATATTTATAAAATTAATTATTTATGAATTTAGAGAATAAAAAAAAAAAAAAGATAATTTGAAAAAGAAAATGAAGAAAATATGATTAGATCCTTAATGCAGTACTGATTTCGATTTTTCTCTCTTGGAAAGATGGATCCGATCTTTTTCCTTACTTTCATTTTCTAGTTTTCTTTCCACAACTACACGGAGGTCCCCATCTGTTTACGTCAATTTAAATAAGCCCTCTTTTTTTTTTTTTTACTTTTTTTTTTCTTTTAACAGGAACTCTCACTGTAGGCTCCTTTGGGCTGTTGTCCCGACTGCGGACTGGGCTGGGTCGTTTTGGGTTGAACTCAGTCTGCAAAATGTTTTGAAACATAATCCAATCAATAATAATTATGACAAATCAAATATATATATATATATAAATAAAACATGTATTATTATTATTATTATTATTATTATTATTATTATTATTATTATTATTATTATTATTATTATTATTATTATTATTATTATTATCTGATGGAATTAATTAACGTACTTGTAGACAAAAATACATCAATCACAATCACCGAGTTTCAAAAGAATTAGTCGAGTGAAGAACTCGAAAAACACTCCTAAGGTATACAAGGTGAATATATATGATTGAAAATTCAAGTCTAAAACCATTAATCAATTCTTTAACCAACGACCACTCATTCATCATTCATCCATCTAATGGTTATCATTGCTTACCTTTTTATTATCATTGCAAGTTACATGCAACAATAAGTATTTTATAGTCACAATAACAATTAATAATATTTGTTAATTGCCTCATTCAAAGCATTAATGTTAATGGTAACAATTAACAAATTTATTTTTATTTGAATTAAAATTCATCTTAATTCACATTTGAATTTGACGTGAATTTCATTTGAATTAAATTTTACCATTAATTAACATTTGAATTTGGTATGAATTTCATTTTCCCAAATATCATTTCCATTTAATTAATGGAATTATTTATCCCCCACGTTAATGGAAATTAAAAGATTAACCCGATAAAAAGTTCAATAGTTGAATTCTACATAGGATAGGTAGATGTAACCCTTTGAACCTTCCTTTATGAAATATATAACTTTACAGTCGATTAGTAGACTCAATATCCTTGAACTATTATGCCTTTTGTTTAAACGATTATACACTTTCACATAAAAAATTTCTTGATACATGTTAATTATCATGATTGTGTTCGTTTTGGCCACGAACACTCGACTAGTTCAGTGAGAGGGTCTAGAATTGAGCCGTACAATTCTTTCGAAGCGCCCCTTTCTCTCTCACATAGGTGATCTCTTTGTTCACAAATAATCATTAAAAGCCTGTGTGCTTATCCTTTTCCAAAGTACTATTTTATCGTAGGATTTTTCACCGATAACAATCTACCAAGTTTAGGACAATTAGGTTGTCCCATTGAACCTAGTTCTTGAGATCTCCAATCATCATAGGCTGGTTCCCTTCATACTAACTTATTGTAGGCTTAAGTCTCATTCCTTGTGAGAACTTTAACACCAACTTTCTGTTTAACTCTTTGGTTAGCAGATCAACAATATTATCTTTTAATTTTACGTAATCATTTGAGATAGTTTTAGTAGATAGTAATTATCAAATGGTATTATGTCTACGACGCATATGTCTACACTTATCATTATACATATGACTCTTAGCTTGTCCGATCTTAGATTGACTATCACAATGAATAGAAATTTCTGGTGCAGACTTAAACCACATTGGAATATCTTCTAAGAATATACGTCATTTAACTTCTTCACCACACTTGTCAAGAGCTATAAATTTAGATTCTATCGTTGATCAAACAATAATAGTTTGTTTCGAAGATTTTCAAGATATAGTTGTACCTCTAAGTATAAGCACATATCCACTTATTGACATTAGTGTCTTTCATATCTGCAATCCAATTAGCATCAGTGTACCCTTCGATAACAGCAGAATGTCTCGTGTAATGCAGACCATAATCATGAGTATTTCACAAATATCTAAGTAATCATACAATGAGTTTCTAATGTTTATTACCCGAATTACTCGTGTATCTACTTAGTTTGCTTACTGCATAGGCTATGTCTAGTTTTGTACAACTCATTAAAAACATTAGACTCTCAATTATTTGAGAATATTCTAATTGAGAAACACTCTCTCCGTAATTTTTAGATAGATGTTGACTCGTATCTATCAGAGTCTTAGCCAATGTAGAATCATCCTTGTTAAACTTTTCAAGGATCTTATCCACATAATGCGATTGATTTAGAACTATCCCTTTCGATGTTCTAATCACTTTTATTTCAAGAATCACATCATCCAATCTCATATTTTTCATGTCAAAATTTTAATTTAACATATCTTTAGTGCATTTAACCATTTTATCATTAATTACAATGAGAAGTATGTCATCTATATAATGACATAAAATGTCGTAACTATTTTTTGTGTCTTTAATATAAATACATTTATCACATTCATTGATCTTGAATCCACTTGTGATCATATCATGCTTAAATTTCTCATACCATTGTGTTGGAGCTTGTTTTAAGCCATACAAAGACTTAACCAATTTACAAACTTTATTTTCTTGTCCTTGAGAAGAAAACCCTTGAGGTTGATCTATGTAAATTTCTTCTTCCAAGTCTCTATTTAAGAAAGCTATTTTTACGTCCATTTATTGAACTTCTAGATTGCGCAAAGAAGTAATTGCATGAATTAATCGAACAAAAGTTATTCTTGTAATCGGAGAATATGTATCCAAATAATCAAGACCTTTTTGTAGGCAATATCCTTTTACCATCAGTCTTCCCTTATATTTATCAATTGATTTATCAATTGATTCATCAACTTTCATTTTCTTTTTGAAAATCCATCGATAACCTAGTGGTTTATTTCACGGAGTTAGATTCACTAGTTCCCACATATGGTTTTACAAGATATATTATATCTCACTATTAATTACATCTTTTCATTGAGGCCATTCAGACGAGGTAATTGCCTCATTATACGTTTGAGATTAACTTTCCATCATGAAAGTAATAAAATCAGGACCAAATGGTTTTTCTATTCTAGCTCGTTTACTTTGTCTAAGTTCAACCTTAACTTCGTTTTATTTTTCTTGTTCATCTAGTTCAAAAAATATTTTTGGAGAACGTTGTTCTTAATTAGACTTATATGTAATTACATGTTCAAAATTTTCCCAAAAAAAGTACATGCTCAAAGAACGATGCATTTTTCGATTTCCATTATCGTATTCTTATGAATATTCGAAATGTCTGATTTAAACACAAGAAAATGATAAGCACTATTGTTAAGTTCATATCCACTAAATATACAATCAATAGTTTGGTCTAACTTTTACCTTTTTAGGTAATGATACAGCTACCTTACCTAGACACTCCCACATTCGTAAGTATTCATATGATGATTTTCTTTCATACCATAAATCATATGGACTCTTATCTAGCTTCTTTCGTGAAACCTTATTTAAAAGGTAATTAGCCATCAAAATAGCTTCTCCCCACATATTTCGTAGTAGACCAGAACTTAATAGAAGTGAATTCATCATTTATTTTAATGTTCTATTTTTCCTCTTAGTCGTATTATTTTGTTGAGGAGAATAAGGTACTGTTGTCTCATGGAGTATACCATGTTGAGCACATATCTTAGCAAAAGGTGATTCATATTCACCTCTCTAATACTTCTTAGCACCTTGATCTTTTTACCAAGTTGATTTTCAACTTCATTTTTATAAAGAGTGAATTTCTCTACAGCTTCATCTTTACTTTTAAAAATATACACATAACAATATTTTTTGTTATTATGAATAAAAGTAATGAAGTATTATCCTTCACCACGTGTTGGTGTTCCTTTTAAATCACACACGTCTGTATGAATCAAATTAAGTGGTCAATTATTTTTTCAACGTTTCGAAAAGATGATCTCGTCAATTTCTCTGTAACACAAATTTTACACTTGAGTTTCTTATTTATTTCAAATGTATGTATACTCTTCAGTTTTATTAATCAATGCTATAACGTCCCGAAATGAGACGACACCTCCTAGTCCCCATAGCTTATCACGTGTCGCGGTAAGGCGAACACGTGGCAATATGGGTGGAAATATCATATCGCGGGATGGCTCGAGGTTCGATGAATTTCAACCTTGGTTTGCATGCTAGGCATCTTTTAAAATGAAACATTTAGTTTTTAAAAGATTTTGAAAATACCTAGAGCGATAAGAAATTAATTATGTAAAAATAATTAATCCTTTGTTCAAAAAAATAATTTGGGAGGTTAAATAACAATTTAACCTGAACCCGATTTAAATTAATTAAACATAACCAATTTAAAGATTATTTATTTTGAAAATCAGATTCATCAAGAGATTTTATGAAAACCAATAAAATAATACGTGTACAAACGTATTTATACTAGAGTTTCTAAAAAAAAGTGGTTCATTGTATGTTTACACTCTGGAAAGGGTTTTTGCGCTATGTCCTCTGCGCCCGCCTAAGGACGGTTTCGAATCCTTCTAAAATAAACAAAGTCTAGATTTTATTAATCCAATTATAACATTCATTACTTTTAATTAGTAGTCCATGAGTCCTATGTAAGGATGAGTTTTAAATAATTGTACAAAATTATTAAAAGGGGTGTGTACATGTTGCGTTGGTGTTCAGATTTAACAAAACTTGATAATATAAAGAAAAGGTGTTAGAGTGTATATCAAAACAAGGTCTTAGCAAAAACATTTGCTTTTGGGAAACATCCCAAAAATATTTGAGAATCATTTTCTGACCTCGGTTGAGAGTTCACGTTTTCATCATCTTTGGTAAAATCAAGTCCACCGCAGAGGGGAATACCATTTTTAAAAAAATAGGGTTTGGTTCCAAAAATTGTTTTGAATTTTGAAAGTGGAACCAAACAGGACTTAGGATCAAGGTCCTAGGCTTGAGTCCAATTTTGTCAATCTGGACTCAGTAGGGTTTGGGAGATTCGGTCCTGAATGAGTGAGGGCTCGATCTTAGGTCTAAGATTAGGGTTAGGGCATCAATCATAAGCTAAGTGAGGCTTGGTCATAGGGTTAGAAACATCGGTTCTAGGTCTAGGGTTAGGGTTATGTTTTCCGGTCCGAGGCTAAGTGGGGCTCGACCCTAGGGTTAGAGACATCGATCCTAGGTCTAGGGTTACGGTTAGGTTTGCCAGTCCTAAGCTAAGTGGGGCTCGGTCCTAATCATCGGTCCTAGGCTAAAGGCTCTTGGTCCTAGGTCAAAGTAAGTCTCAGTCATAGGTTAGAAATATCGGTCCTAGGATAAGGGTAGGGCTCGGTCCTAGCTGAAAATCACCGGTCCTGGTTCACGGTCTTGGCTGAAGGTCACCGCTCCTGACTCATGGTCCTGGTAGAAAATCGTTGATCCCAATCCACGGTCCTGACAGAATGTCACATGTCCTTCTCCACGGTCCTGGTAGAAAATCACCGGTCTTGCTCCATAGTCCTAGTAGAATTTCACTGATCTTGGAAGAAAATCGTCGGTCCTGCTCCACGGTCATGGCAAAATGTCTCCGGTCCTGACCCACAGTCCTAGGTTCGTTTTCTCGGTCCTTAGACTAAAACCTTAGGACCGAGTGTTCTTATTTTGGTCCAAACTTTCAAAAGTCCATAACTTTTGATTGGGATCATGAAATCATGATCCGTAAGCTACAGTATGTTCATATGATCATGAAGAACAAAATTCCTAATATAAATCACGAATTCAAAGACCTTACAAGATTCAATTTTAAAACATAATTTCTAGGTCAAATTTTGGGATCTTTTAAATGAGGCTTTTTTAAGGCCTGCCTTTTCTTCCATTAGATTTGAAATGATGAATATAGTTGATCTAAACTAAAACAAGCATCACTAAAGTAGTTTTTGAATATTGAATCAAATTCCAAAATTTTTTAAAAACAATATTTGATCAAACATGATCAAAGTGGTGAAACAGTTACTTGGAATTCATCATAAAATGTTAACGAACATGTATAACAACTAATTGGATAAAAAAATCCGAAATAAAATCAAGAACACTAAATTTCAAAATTTCAGATCAAACATGATCAAAACATGATTACAGTTGCTTGAAATCATTCAAACATGTTAAAAACATGTATAACAACTAATTAGATCAAACAATTCAGATTTAAACCAAAAATACAAAGATTTTAAAAAATCACATTTCAAACTTTGATTTTCAAAATTTTTGATTTAGGTTGATTTGATCGATTTTCTTTCAACATAAAGTTCATAAATGATATAAATATAATGATCCTCAACAAAGAAATCACATAATCAAGCTTAAGAACATGATCAAACAAGAAAATTTAAAAAAATTCAAATTTTACAATCACAAATCGTAATACAAACGATATGGACGCATACCAATAGTGGGAGATCACTCCCGGAGTTTGTTGTCAGCTACTCAAGGGCCTATATCGAACTTTGGATCGTCGGAATAAGTTTTAACAAAAAACAGTTCGCTGGAATCTTCAAAACTTGATTTCAAGTGATAAAATCCGGTGATTGTGGGATGATTGTTTGATGGTTTGGTCTACAGACCATGGGGAAGTATTTATAGTTGGGGAAGGTCGGTCAAGGAGGGGTAATTTGAGACGATTTTAACCCTCAATAGTAGTCGTCACTTGAAAAGTTTCCCTCAAATTCATGCCCTCAACATGAATTTTATGTAAAATAACTTGGATCTCTTGAAATTTTTAATGACCGGTCTTGAATCTACCATTTTGTAGTCTAAAAATTTACCAGCCATAAACATTTTTGTATCCGTTTCTCCGATCTTGTGTTTACCTTCAAGAGATTTCCATAGTTCTTTGACTGTATTCTTTTCACTATACATATTGTACAATGAATCTGACAAACCATTCAATACGTAATTTCTACATACGAAATCTGAATGGTGCTAAACATTAATGGTCGAACCCGCTTGCACATCAACTTTAGGATGCACGTTTACATCCGATGATGAAGCCACATATGGCTCATCAATCTTAGGAGTTGGAGGATCATCCATGGGGAATTGTGCGAGACTCAATGTCGTTAGGTAGAATAACATTTTCTTCTTCCATCTCTTAAAGTTTGAACCATTAAACCTGTCTGAATTATCTAGATGGTTAGTGGGAACCATAATCCTCATGTTGGAAGTATGTGTTTCAATAGTCATTTCTGAAACAAAATCATACATATTAATTAGAGATAAATAATATAAACACTATTTTAAGATTGTTGGTTATCTTATCTCGTAACAATTACACATACATATTATGTCAATACATCAAAATAATAATAGAAGAAATACAATAGATTGTTAAATAAAACAAAGAAAAATCTTCTTGTTTGCTCCGAGGCCTATGAAAGTCACAGTTCTCTTAAATCAATTTCACTATCTCCCGTTTGTGCTGGAGAGTATCATTGGTGATTTCTTTTTAAGGTACAGTGGAACCTGTAATGGTTTAGAACAAAAAACTACTACAACAACGAACTAGACAAAATACCTAAATCACAATTACTGGGTTTAAAGATAACTAGTTGAGTCAAGAACTCGAAGAACGCTCACAAAGAACACTCACAAAGATAAGGAAAGACTTTTAGAATTTTAGAGTGAGAAATGATAAGATGATGTGTGTATAGGAATACAAGGTGAAGGGATATATATAGTTGAAAATTAAAGCCTAAAACTATTAATCAATTCTTTAATCCAACGACCACTAATCCATCTTTCATCCATCCAATTGTTATCATTGATTGCCTTTTTATTATCCTTGCATTCAACAATAAGTATTTTGTAGTTACAATATCAATTAACAACATTTGTTAATTGCCTCGTTCAAGGAATTAATGTTAATTCTAACAATTAATAACTTCATTTTCATTTGAATTAAATTCACCTTAATTCACATTTGAATTTTGTTTGAATTTCATTTGGATTAAATTTCACCATTAATTCACATTTGAAATTTGGTGTGAATTTCATTTGGATTAAATTTCACCATTAATTCATATTTGAATTTGGTGTGAATTTCATTTGGATTAAATTTCACCATTAATTCACATTTGAATTTGGTGTGAATTTTATTTTCCAAATATCATTTTCATTTATTTAATGTAATTAGTTTAATTCAACAATCTCCACTTTGAATTCAACTTTATCTAGTACCACAAGTTTGAAGCCTATTATACATTTTTTGTCTATGGTTTCTTAAATTGCTCATTGATCTAGCTAATTGTTGTTGTTTTGTCTTGACCCTAATTTTTATCAATTTTATTTCTTCAATATTTTATTTATTTTATTATCAATTCAATTATCTTATAATTCCAAATAAAGAACAACAATTTTAATCCCGGAGTTCGTATCACTCTTGTGGATTGGAATCCAATAAAGAAAGAATTGAGATGTCTCTACTACTATGTGATGAGGAGAAGCTAAAGGGAAAATTTAGTGATAAGAGTCATTCGCCCATTGGTTACAATAACATGAGTGAGGGTTTGTGGACTCATTTGGGTGTCTACCAGGACCACAAAATCATGAAAAACAAGTGAAATTCGGAAAAGAAGGTATGCAAAGATTGGATATTTCTAAAAATAGTTCTAAACTTAGCTACATGAGTTTGGATGATTAAAGAAACTAGGAAGATTCCCGTGCGATGCACACGGATAAAAATATATTGTTACAATGTCTCGCGTTCATCAAATTTGATGTTAATTTAAAATATAAAGTGTTATTAGCCTAGTTGGTTAAAGAGTTTTACTTGTTTTGTTAGGTTGCGAGTTCGAAACATACCTATAACATTTTTAATTTTATTTTTAACCGTTTGAAATTAATGGCGGGTCAACCCAGAATCCGACCAAAATATCCATTTACTCTCACATATATATCCAAATTAACCACAGCTCTCGACTCGATAATCCGGACACTTTAAAATTTAAGCATCATTATATATATATAGATTTAGTTAAAAGTTGAATTTATATTGTTAAAACGTTCTGCGTTCATCAAATTTGGTATTGAATTTAAAATATACAATCTTATTAGCCTAGTTGGTTAAAGAGTTGTACTTCTTTTGTTAGGTTACAAGTTTGACATATACCTATTACATTTTTTATTTTATTTATAACCGTTTTAAGTTTATGGGCGGTTCAACCCACAATCCGATCCAAATATTCATTTACTCCCACATATATATCCAAATTAACCACAACTCTTGACCCGACAATCTGAACACTTTGAAAATTATGCATCATTATATATATATATAGATTATTTTGTTAAAAAGTTGAACTTTTATTGTTAAAACGTCTCGCGTTCATCAAATTTGGTGTTGAATTTAAAATTTAATGTCTTATTAGCCTAGTTGGTTAAAGGGTTGTACTTGTTTTGTTAGTTTGAAAGTTCGAAATATATTTATAGCATTTTTAATTTTATTTTTAACCGTTTTAAGTTTATGGGTAGGTCAACCCAGAATCCGACCCAAGTATCCATTTATTCTCACATATATATCCAAATTAACCACAACTCTCGATCCAGCAACCGGACACTTTCAAAATTAAGCATCATTCTATATATAGATTAGTTAGTTAAAAATATCTCGCGTTCATCAAATTTGGTGTTGAATTTAAAATATAATGTGTTATTAACGTAGTTGGTTAAAAAGTTGTATTTTGTTTTGTTAGGTTGCGAGTTCAAAACATACCTATAATATTTTTAATTTTATTTTTAACCGTTTTAAGTTTATGGGCGGATCAACCCAAAATCCGACCTAAGTATCCATTACTCTCACATACATATCTAAATTAATCACAGCTTTCAACCTGACTATCCGGACACTTTAAAAATTAAGCATCATTATATATATATATTGTTAGAAAAATTAAGTAAGTTAATTTTAAACCGGCCAGAGAACTTAATTAATCTCAATTTCCGTATGCAGGTACAGATCAAGCCGCATAGACCGACTGAAGCACATACCACAGTAATCCGGCTCCAAATGATCAAGTCATGATCAAGAGGAACCGGCTTCAATATTCTAACCTGACCAACCAACAATAACCTTCCATTCCAGCCGGCTCATATTACGGCAAGATCAACGGGAAAATTTGAAAATAAGATGACGTAATATGACGAGATAGAAATTTATTAGAAATATACAAGAAGATAAGATCCGGATCAGAAGCATGCCATAAAAACAATGATGATCTGATTATCCAAGATCCGAAGCAAAATCTGAATTAGGGGACCAGAGCGTGCATGTTTGCCATGTGTCCAAAATGTAAGCCGCTCACGTCATCAGAACCTGACCGGTGCAACATTTTCGCCAAGTGTTAGAAAGGTTAAACGTGCACACAACATATCTGAACCGACGTGGCCTCAGATGACCAATCTAACGGAGAGAGAAAAATGTGACCGTTATGATATTCTCCACTATAAAAGGAAGACGAAGGGTCTTCATTAAAGGTCGGATTCTGATCTTACGAGAGAGAGAATTAAACATCCAACAGTAAAAGGAAATCTCACGCGCGACTCTAAATAGTAGTTTCAATTCTTGAAAGCGTTGTTGTTGTATTGAGTTATTGTATTACATCAGAGTGAAGTGGTGTAACCGACGAGTAACGATTAAGACTCGTTCGACATTGCGTGAGTGTCGTAACATTCAAGTTAGTGAAAATCCTTCTATCATCTGAGAAGAAGGGGTGACGTAGGAGAGTTTGCTCCGAACATCCATAAAAAATCTTGTCTCGTGTTATTTTCTTTATTTCCGGCTTACTCACTCTAAACTGATCTATCACTTACTCCAAACCAAACCGGTCTATTTCTCCTCTCTAACCGACTCCTTCCAAATATCATCCAAATCAAACTTTGAGTGTTGCTTCAAGCTGAAATAGACATTTCCGCCCTTGAACTCGGTTCAAGAGTCTGTGACAGCTTGTGTAGTGTTAAGAAGCGGTTTTAGTCTCTAACTGGACTATCACCAACCAGTGTGTGTATTGTGTTGTTGTAAGCGTTCACCCTTTAGAAACCGGAACCCCAGTCCTCCAAGGGAGATCCCGATCCTAACATATATATCCATTTACTCTCACATATATATCCAAATTAACCACAGCTCTCGACCCGACAATCCGTATACTTTCAAAATTAAGCATCATTATATATATAGATACCATAATAGCTCCAAACTCCCGGTGGAAAGAAGAGAGAGTAAGGTAAGCACTATTATTGGTTCACTTTCATAATAATAAAAATAATAATAATTATTATTATTATTTCATAAAAAATATTTAGACAATTTTATATAGTTAAATATTTGTTGGAGTAATATTAAATTTGTTTATTATTTTGTGTTGAACATGATAATGTCAAACTTAATAAGTTTAAGTTGGGTGGAATTGAAAAATAAATTATTTAAAGATTATTCTACGACATCACATCTACCTGTGAGACCATGTTCACTGTTGGAGTGAACACAAATATTGAAGGTTTGGATGATTCTATGGAGAGTCAATTCACTCCAGTGGATGCTAACAGAGCGACGCGTTTAGGAAAGTCTGTTAATAATAGTGGGAGTAAGCGTAATAGGCTAAGTGGAAAGGAGAAGATGAGATCAAGACGCAAATAAGTTAATGAGCATGTTATATATCATCACCACACTCACACTGACCATATTAGTCGCGCTTCGAACCCAACAATTGTTATGATTTAGATTCTCCAAATCCGATCCATTTAAAACGATCTGTAAAATGAAAGAAGAGAAGAACACAAGAATACACATGTTTATAGTGGTTCACTCAAATGAGCTACGTCCACTTCAGCTGTAATCAGATTTCACTATGAATAAGAAAAATACATAGATTTTGCCTCACACTTTATCCCTCTAGTATTCTGATTTAATCCATGTAAACCTTTAATAATAAAATATTTATAGGGTAAACATTTATGTAATAAAACCTAAATAAATCTTGGTCGGGCTCAAATCTAAACACAAATACAAACACAAACCCAATAAACTATAATTAATTTCTTAGAGTTTATTATAATTGTAAGTTCCATAACTCAACAATCTCTCACTTGGAGACTAACTTCATCTTCTTTTGATCGGTAGCGACTTTCCATCTGGTGTCTTAAAGAAGAAGTCCAACTA
Source organism: Impatiens glandulifera (assembly GCF_907164915.1). Lineage (NCBI taxonomy): Eukaryota > Viridiplantae > Streptophyta > Magnoliopsida > Ericales > Balsaminaceae > Impatiens > Impatiens glandulifera. The sequence goes on along the minus strand of NC_061863.1, from coordinate 20,455,095 downwards.
AAGTTGCACACAATTTTAGTTTCTCGTTTTTCACAACTTTTGTAAGCATATCAGCTAGATTCTCACTCCCGGGAATCTTCTCAAGAGCTAATACTCTATCTTCTAAAGTTGATCGGATAAAATGATAACAAACTTGTATATGCTTCATCCTGCCATGATAAACATGATTATTTTCCAAATGAATGATACTCTGACTATCGCAACATACTTCCCTCGTTTTCTTCACCGAATTCTCACAAAAAGGTTACAACCACATCATCTCCTTAGAAGTCTCTATCACAACAACATACTCTACCTCGCAACTAGAAAGAGAAACAATCTTTTTCAATTTTGAAACTCAACTAATTATAGTGTCTCCTAGAGTATAGATGTACTATGTTGTGTTCTTTCTACTATCAACATCACCACCATTATCAACATCAATATATCTTTCCAAACCCATATTAGACTTTCGAAAACACAAAGCGAGACTCATATATTCTCTTAAGAATCGTAGTATCCACGTTAATACTTCTCAATGCTGTCTACTCAGGTTGTTCATGAATCTACTAACAACTCCCAATGCATGTACTATGTCCGGTCATGTGCAAGTCATCGCATACATAGTACAACAAATGGTAGAGGCATACATAAAATTGTCCATGTAATTATTCTCATCATTTGTTGAAGGAGTTTGATCTTTAGCTAGTTTGAAGTGACTAGCTAAGGGGGCAATAATTGGTTTTATATCGTATAACTTTCTTCACATATTCTTCTTGTGAAAGCTTGAGAACTTCTTTATCTCTGAAAATTCTCATCCCAATGATTTGTTTTACGACACCCAAATCCTTAATTGTAAACTTTTCAGACAACTTTTTCTTTCACTTGTTAATCGCATACAAGCTTACTTCAATAATCAACATGTCATCAACGTAGAGGAGCATAATAATGTACAATTTATCAAACCTCTTTATATAGGAACAATGATCAGCTTCACACCTAAAAAAATTGTCAGTTTTCATGAAGCTATCGAACTTCTTATACCATTGCCTTGGATCATGTTCAAATTATACAGACTCTTCTGAAGCTTACACACAAGCTCATATTTTCCTTTGATTTCAAATCCTTGTGGTTGTCGAATGAAAATCTCTTTATCCAAATCACCATGAAAAAAAAATAGTTTTGACATTCATTTGTTGAAGATGAAGGTCTTCTTTCATAACCAAACTCAAAATAGTTCTAATTGTCATCAATTTGACCACTAAAGAGAAGATCTCATTATAGTCAATACTTTCTTTTTATTGAAATCCTTACACATCAACCTTGCCTTGTATCTCATGGTTTCATCATGTTCTTATTTAATCTTGAAGATCCATTTGTTGCGAAGTGCTTTCTTTCTCTTTGGTAGCTTAATAAGATCCTAAGTCTAATTTGACATTAAAGAGTACATCTCATCTTTCATTGTAGACTCCCATTTAACTGATTCATCAGATTATATTGCTTCCTCGTAGCATTTAGGTTCATCTCTACCTGTCAACAAGATATAGTTCAGAGATTAGGACCACCTCTCGAATGATTTCAATTTCTTGACGATCTTTTGAACTATATAATCGATGTTTGTTGATTTGCCTCTAAGGTCACATTCTCAATGATTTTATCTTCAATCTTCTTCGACAATCGGTATATATTTAGCTGAAAAATCTCTCAAATCGACCGTACTAGTCTTTTCTAACTTGGAATCACCATCTAATGTCTTCCCAACACAATCTTTGTAGAGAACCCGTTCATTGAAGATAACATTTTTGCTACAAATGATCTTACGATACTAATTATCCTAGAAATGATAACCAAACTCAATATCAATATTACCAATAAAAAATATTGGTAATATACTTTGGATCAAGTTTACTCCTATCACCATCATTAATATACTCATATAATAAGCAACCAAACACTTTCAAATAAGAAATGTTTATCTTTGTATTTCTCCAAACTTTTTCTGAAATTCTGAATTCAAGAGGAACAAAGGGTCCTCTGTTTATTAAGTACGCAATATTGTTGATAGCTTCTTCCCATAAGGTTTTAGGCAACCCAACATGCAATTTCATGCTTCTAGCACGCTCGTTCAATATTTGATTCATCCGTTTAGCTACTCAATTCTCTTGAAGTGTTCGGAAAATAGTCTTCACTATACCGATTCCATTCATATCACAATACTCTCTGAAATCTGAATTGATATATATTCACCTCCATTGTCGGATCTCAAGCACTTAACCTTCTGATTAGTTTCATTTTCAACCAAAACCTTACACTTCTTAAAAATAAAAAATACTTCAGACTTGTGCTTCATAAAGTAAACTCATATTTTTTTTGTCGAATCATCTATAAACGTCACGTAGTAGTGTGACCCGCCAATAGAAGAAACATGTGCAGGTCCCCAAAACATCAATGTGTACCAACTCTAGCATTTATTTCTTGTGTTCCTTCCCAATCTTTAAGAAACTCACACGTTTCTATTTTCCAAGAAGGCAATTTCACATAACTAATGTTCAATAAACTTTAGTTCTAGAATGTAACCATTCTTCAAAAGAATTTTCATTCCTTTTTTTGCTCATATGGTCTAACCTGCAATTCCATAGTTTACTATTCTTTTAGTCATCAACAACAACAACTATATATATACATGTTGATGTTATGTACAAAGTTCTAGTTTTGTGACCTCAAACAATAACTAGTGCTACTTTAGTCACCTTTCACGTACCATTTTCACAACTGAAACAATCACCTTCGTCATCAAGTTGTGTAATACAAATCAAATTGCGCATTAAACATAGAATTTGTCTCACTTTATTAATATTTCAAACAGAATTGTTTGCCATATTTAATTTGATGTCCCCAATGCCAACAATATCTAGGGGCTCACCATCTGCGAGATAAACTTTTCCACAGTTTCCAGTCACATAATTCTCCATTAATTCTTTGTGGGCAGTGGTGTGGAAAGATGCTTTCGAGTCCAAAACACATGAGTCTATCAGGATATTAACTAACAGAAACAACACATTAATATCATTTTCTATAACAATGTTGGCTGCATCATTTTTATCATCAGTGTTTCTCTTTGGTGCTCTGCAGTTCCTCTTCAAATGACCTTACTTACCACAATTCCAACAATCAAATGTCAGCCTAAACTTGGACTGACTCCTCATGTTTCCCGACATAGATCTACACTTACCTCGGTTGATATTTTTATCATTACATCTACCCCTATTTTTAACATTTAGAGTATAATCTTTGTACATTCCACTAGAATCAATTTTACAAATCTTTTCAACAAGAATTCGATCTCTGACTTTAATAAATTTCAATTTAGAATTTCTAACAGAGTTACTAATTACTGTCCAGCTATTTGGTAAATATGCTAACAAAATCAGGGCAACTTTGTCTCCAAAATCAATCTCAACAGATAACATTTGATTCAAAATTGTATTAAATTTGTTCAAATGAGTAGTGATAGAAGTACCATCAAGTATTCTTAAATTGAAGAATCTTTTAATTATAAGTAATTTGTTGTTAGCAGATGGTTTCTCATACATATCAGATAGAGTTTTTATCAAACCCATGATTGTCTTATCCTTTACTACGTTGTGAGAAACAGTCATGGCTAGAGTCAATCGGACAACTCTCAAAACATTTCTATCAAAGTGTTTCTATTCAGCTTCATCCATCTTCTCTAGTTTCACACTGAAAAGAACATGCTGCTTCTTTCCATATAGATAATCCTTAATCTGTTTCCTCCAAAATGTATAATTTGTTCCATCAAATCTTCCAATCCCGTGTCATATACTATTCTTGCTTTCCATCATTTCCAATACTCCGATCTAGCCTAACAACTTTAATACCAATTGTTAGGATTTAGATTCCCCAAATCTGACCTATTTAAAATGATCTATAAAATGCAAGAAGAAAAAAACATAAAAGACACAGATTTATAGTGGTTCACTCAACTAAGCTACATCCACTTCAACCGTCACCAAATTTCACTATAAAGAAGAAAAAAGAATATTGAGTTTTGCCTCACGCTTTATCTCTCTAGAATTATGTATTAATCCATATAAACCTTTATAATAATATATTTATAGGTAAACAATTAGGTAATAAAACCTAAATAAACCTTGGTCAGGCCTATACCCAAACTTAAACAAAAACTCAATAAACTCTAAAGTGTAGACTCCATAACTCAACAACAACTAAAGACCCTACTTCAATCCAAAGCTTTATTGAAAAGTTCAATAAATATATGGGATGATCACTTGAATCAAATGAAGGAATGCATGACGTGTTTTCTACGAGTACACCATAAGCTAGAGAAACATTGACAATATTTGAAGGAGATAAGTTCGTTGCATTGCTAAGGAACTATATGCGTGCCACTCATTGGTTTAACTAATCCATCATAATACTATGAAAACCTTAATTATGCTACTTTATTTATGTTTAAACTCTCATGTGAACTTTATTGCATTTTCTTTCAAACTACTCCACTCTATTTGAATTATCATATTAAATTACTTAAATTAAAATGATGTTATTTAATTATTTTGTTTTCATATTTTAATTATGTTTTTATCATAATTTTTAATTATATTAAATTTATATTTTGATATTTTGTATAGGAACTAAATGACGTGCATAAATTTTATATGATCAACTTTTCATTCATGTGTCAAATAAGCAACTGGAATGATGGTAGAAGAAATGAATAACATGTTTAAAGATGACACAAATATCTATTTGAAAAGAATGAGTCATCGAGCTTATAAAACGAATTTTTATTAGTACAAGATATGATGCAAGATCTAAAAACATGTTTATTTGAGTTTCGTATGGATGTTGTTGCCTTTAATACATTGGTTAACGAGTTTACTACTAAGCATGGAGTCAACAATCAAAATAAGGGTATTTTTTCCATAAGAATCACTCGCAATATTTTTAATTCAAGTCGAACAACATGCAGTAACCTTGTCAAATTAGTCGTTGTTCAAATATAACACAAAGACAATCAATAAACATTTTCATCTTGTCTTAAAATCAATAGTTCTAATGGAAAACGACCAAATCTTACCGGTGGATCAAACAATCGTTCATCCAAAATTAAGAGAAGAGAAATTCAAACTTTAAGGTTAAAAATTTCAAAACTTAACATCATTATTATTATTTGAAATTTATCTTTAATTTTCTCCAATAATTTTTTATTATATAGAATTGTATATGTGAAATAGATGGTACATACATCAAATTATTTAGGCCCAAGAAAGAAATTATCAAGTATATTGGACGTAAAGGTTATCCAACTCAAAATATACTTGCGACATGTGACTTCGATATGTGTTTTAAGTATGCCTCAATTGTTTGGGAAGGATCTGCTCATGATCCTAGAATTTTAAAAAGCGTTATAAGTGATCTCCATTATTGTTTTTCATATATATGATAAATAAGTAATTTAAAGATATTTTAAAATATTTTGTACAAATTCAAGTGACAATTTTTTACTTAATTGATTGCAGACAAATACTATCTTGTTGATGTTGTTTATAAAAAATAAAAGAGGTTATTTATCTCTGTATAGACATACTCGATATCACATGGAAGAATTTCGGAGACGTCGACCATCATGTTCATCACATAAAATATTTAACAAGATACCCTCATACTTAAGGATTACAATTAAACGTGCATTTGGAGTCTAGAAAAACAATGGCGAATTTTAGAAAATTCTTGTGGATTTTCGATAAAAGATGAAACACATAATGTTATAACAACCATGTGTTTACACAATTTTGTGAGACGTCATTATATTGATGAAGGTGGAGATAAAAATGATTAAGACGATCACTCTAATGAGAAGATAACAATAATGATGAATATAATGATGACAACAATGACTATATTTTGCAAGAAAATATTCATGATAACGATGGAGAAGAAATGCGTGTATTTTGAGATTCACTGGCATCCAAATTGTGGCGACACAGAGAACGTGCACATTAATAATTTAGCTATGGTAATATGATTAATAATTAATATTAAAGACCTATTTATGGAATCATAATAAAATTCATTTTTTTTTTGTATTATATAATTTAATTATAATTAAATATTAATTATCTTTTAATTCAATAAAAAATATTTAAATTATATATTATAAAACTAATATATATCAACTAAACTTATAAATTAAAAATAAATTTTCATTACACTTATTCAGACGTAACCAGAAACACACAACAAAATATTATTTCTCAATTTCTCGGATAGATTAAGACCCAGCTCCAATTTCAGACCCATAGTAGTTTTCAAAAGGACCCATATTGATGAGTTTGTTTGAATTATTTCTTCTTAATCAGAGAATTATTTCTTGAAATTATTTAAAAAAATTTAAATTAGAAGAGTTAGAAATGAGTGTTTATAATAAGATATAACGATACTTAGTGCAATATGTCTACATCGTCATTAATATTGTCGATTGTATTAATCTCACTCTTAAAGTTAAAATCTTATATTATATATTATTTATATTGTAATAAATTAGGTCATAAAAACTTAACAATTTAGGTCGAACATAATTCTAAATTTTAATTATAAATCACGTACACAATTTATAAATTTCTCTCAAAACTGGGATTTTGTTCCATTAATTTGTTCTTACTCAGTCTCATAAATTTATCTTATATACTTCTTTTTTCTATAATTAATATTACACAATGAAAAAATAAAAATAGGGTGAACCATAACTCATAAATTTAGTAGGCAAGACTAAGACTAGCATATTTCCTCTTTACTATTGCAGTAACGTGAAATTGTAATTTAAAAATATTTAGTACACCAAAATTATAAAGAATGCTAGATAAAACATGACCAAACAGACTAAGGGTTTATCTAAGACCATATCCAACCCATACCCATATTCTCAAACCCAAAATTCAGTAAATGTCACATCAAACAGTAATTCATTTCCAATCCCAAAACTCATTTTCAAACTCAAAAGAATATTATAGAAATATTTTATTTTATACAAAAATTTTATAATTTTCAATAACTACCTATATATTTATCAACTTTACAAATTAAACCTTAATACTTTTTCAAACACACTCATTAAATAAAATTTATATGCATAAAAAATTAATAAAAATGAGGAAATGATTCTAATTTACCAGATTATTAATCATATTTGTATTGATTATCGTTAATTTTTATTATCTGGCGTATATTTAATTATTGTGAGAAATGCAACTTTTATTTTTAAGTAGGGTAAGAGATGTATTTTTAATTATGGTAAAAAAATGTAATTTTTAAAAAATATAATTATTGTATTTGGTTATTTTTTTAGTTTTTTTATCAATATTTTTTATTATTATAAATTTATGATATATAAAATATATTAATATAAATATATAAGATAAAAAACAAATTAAACATATAAATAAATTATATACAAAATTAGGTATAAAATTTAATTAAATTAAAAATTAAAGAACCAAAATAAATGTTAATAATAAATGATATAAATAAGTTAAATATTCTAATAAAACATTAATAAACTTCAATGATTTCTTTTGAATTTTCAATTCATTTATGTGTAATGAACATGTAAACCCATATTTGGTTTTTTTTGGAGAGATAAAATGGTGTATTCGTATTTTGGGTTTAAATTTGGCGTGGGTTGGAGGAGAAAAATGAGTTTTGGTATGCGAATGCAGTACCATTAGAGATGCTCTAAGACCATCTCTAACCGAAAAACCCATTTTTCAAACTCATTTTAGTGTAAATGTCACATCAAACAGTAAATCTTCTCCAACCAAAAAACCCATTTTCAAACCCAAAAGAATATTCTTATATTATTCATCACCTTTTATAACTTTTTAATATCACCCATATATTTTACAAACTTATAAATTACACCAATATTATAATATTATTCAAATATTTTAAATTTAATTATAAAAATTTATTAAAAATTCAAAAATTACATGAACACAAAAAAAAAAAATACATATTTTTTAATATTATTATAATTTTTTTTAAAAATATTATTATAAATTTATATTATATAAAAAATATTATATAAATGAATTAAATTAATAATTATATAAATGAGCTTAATATAAAATATAGGATAAAAATAAAAATATAAACAAATAAAACATATAATTAAATAAAACATATAAACAAATTAAAATATAAATAACTTATATAAATTAATTATATAAATAAATTTAATATATAAATTTGATAAAATAAAAGTTGAAGGGCTAAAATGTAAAATAAATAAATATATGCATCAGTACAGTAGCAACGCATATTTGCGTGTTTTGGAGAGAGAAATTGGGATATCCCATTTTGAGTGTCTCCGTTGGGAAATTTGATGAAATGACCGTCATAAGATGTCTAATTCCAAAAAAGGCTCACGGTTGATAAAGTTGGCAAAAAGGGCCTTTTTGCCCTGTGAAAAGTCTGTAATACCCTTCGCGCGCCTGTTTTACCGCTCAATTACGAGAAATGTATTTCTCGCATTTGGTATTTCTCGCATTTGGTGCTCAATTATGAGAAATGTATTTCTCGCATTTGGTATTTCTCGCATTTGGTGCTCAATTACGAGAAATGTATTTCTCGCATTTGGTATTTCTCGCATTTGGTGCTCAATTACGAGAAATGTATTTCTCGCATTTGGTATTTCTCCTATTTGGTATTTCTTGCCTTTGGTAAATATTCTCCGGCCACGAACCCTAAATTTAGGGTTCTCATATAAATACTCTAAAACCCTAATTTCACATTGTCCTTGTATTCTGAAGCTGCCAAAATGTCGAAGCGAGGTTAGTGTTTTCATCTTCTATACAATTCTCTGTTAACTACATGTTTGATACTTGATAGTAATTCAATGTTGAAAAACAACGTGTTTCAGGCCGCGGAGGATCGGCGGGAAACAAGTTCCGCATGTCACTGGGTCTTCTTGTGGTGGCTACGGTCAACTGTGCCGACAATACTGGCGCGAAGAATCTCTACATCATATCAGTGAAGGGGATCAAGGGTCGTTTGAATCGATTGTCGTATGCTTGTGTGGGAGATATGGTTATGGCGACAGTGAAGAAAGGGAAACCTGATTTGAGAAAGAAGGTCATGCCTACTGTCATTGTTAGACAACGCAAGAACTAGCGCCGAAAGGATGTAGTGTTCATGTATTTTAAAGGTGTATTTTGAAGGTGATTTAATAGATTCTGATTTTGTTTTGTGTTATAACTTGTTACTTGTTTAACCAATTCTTTGTTATTCTTTACTAGAACAGTTAGACTGAAGAACCCACTCTTTTCACGATCCGATTGATACAATCCCTTATTTGATTACAACTAGGGAAAATCAAACAATTTGAAAAGCATGCCCATTTCTACAAGTAAACAACTTAACCAAACAAAGCTCATCATAATCAGATATCTGTTTTGACAATCAAAGTGCCATTTAGTTAGTGTACAATTTGACTTTTTGATTGATTGTCATGTCTCACTTCATCATCACAATGCCTTTAACCCCCTTCTTCACTGCAATTCACTTTTGTAAGACAAACTCTCAATGTTGAGGATTTAGAAATATTTTTTCTTTAGTATTGGTTTTCAAGGGTATTTGGGTATTGTATATACCCACTAAGATATTAAAGAAAGAGTATTAGGGATAATGAATAGAGTTTATGGTATGATGAATGATGTATTTAAAAACACTATACTCACTTATTTGCGTTCAAAGTCTTACCTAATTCTTGGTCTTCTCCATTTTGAACAATCACAATACAATTTTTTTATATATGAAATTTGTTGATTATAATATGTAAATATCTTGGTTGATAAATATGTTGTTACTATGCAGATAATGCTGGTGTGATAGTGAATCCTAAGGGAGAAATGAAAGGTAAAAAATGTCTCAAAATGTGTTAAATTACTATATCATCTTTAGGCCTCATTCATTCCCTCACCATTATTTGTTTGATGGTAAAAAAACCAGGTTCTGCCATTACTGGTCCAATTGGGAAGGAATGTGCTGATTTATGGCCCAGAATTGCAAGTGCTGTCAATGCTATTGTCTGATAAAGCTGGGGGACTCTTTTGCTTTTAAAAAACTTGTCAATTTTGTTTTTTGATTCACAACTGAGATTAGAATCATATACCCTTTCAATTCTTGTGATACGCATAACATATTTATGAATGTTGATGTATTTGAGTGCTTTCAATTTTGGGTCATACCAAACATGTTATTCAAATATGTAAAACATCTAGTCAAGAAAATGGGGAATAAATAAAGCAGATGGTTAAAGGGTTTATATCTAATACCAACATATATAATTTCAACAATTCTTACCGGACAAAGCAAAATCTGCAAGGAGTTTTTGTGTTTTTATCAAGGCACATAGTTAGCCTCTTAATTTCTCCATAGTTAGCCTCTTATTGACATGATTCCATTAAGATTATAGTTGTTGAAGCATGAGTCTGTCGGATTGACATGAAATAAAGAAAAATCTGTATCTTTTATAGAGAATATTTTAGCTATCACTTTAAGAGATTGTGCATGTTTTATGATGAAAAATGCTTATAAATTTGTACTCGTAAAATGAAACCAGACAACGATTTGTCAATTATCATCTGATTTCGGTTTTCATATTCATAAAAGTATTTCAAAACAGGTATTTTTCAGCCTGCGGTCTTAATAACATAATGGGTTTAGCAAAAAATAATAAACATTTGGATAGAAACTGACTGTAAAACTCCACAAATAAACTGTAATTTTCACTCAACAATTTGACTGTAAAAACTCCATAAATAAACTGTAATTGGCATAGTGTTTGCTTAAAGATGATGCAAAAGAGAGACATAAATACAGTAATATTTTACAAACTTAAACAGATTCTGGTTCAACCCAATAAACATATTTCACTGTTCTTCGTCACTATCATTCCCGAAAACTGAAGATATTGGAATCTTTGCCTTCTTCTTTGTCGAGCTACTGTTTGAAATCTGGCCAACATAAGAAACTGTCTAATTAGGAAACAACAATGACAAGAGTCCCAACAGAAGTAACAAGGAAAAACAATTGCCTCCCTTTTTGGCTTAGCTTGTTCTGTAGATTCTTGAACCTTGGCAGTAGAAGCAAGCAACCAGGTAATAAAAACTGCACGAAATTCTCAAGACCTTCCAAACTTGATGATACCAATTCCCCTCAAAAGACACACATATAAAAGAAATATGTATTGCCTTCGGCTAATAAATGTTGGTTTTGTAAAAAAAGAAGAAGCAAGCATCAAGCTCCAATTATCCAGGTATGCACACATACAAACTGCAAAAATCATACCTCTCGTTTCTTAGCAATCTCCTTTGTCTCCTCTAACTCCACGTCAAGTTTCTTCCTTTGGATATTTTCTTCAACAATATAAAAATCATACTCTTCATGTCTTCCAACTCCCAATTTTGCATCCCGCATACCAGACATTATTGACTCAATTATTCCTTAATATAAACCAAAAAAATAATTTACTATGATAGAAAAATTAAGTAAGTTAATTTTCTCAAAACCGGCCATACATTACAATTTTTGAATATTTATTCTAAATAATCAAAAAGGGAGAAATTGATAGAAAAATTAAGTAGATTAATTTTGGAACCGGCCAGACGAACTAAACAGAAGTTAATCTTCATGTGCAGGTACTTCTAAAACCGTATGAACAGGTTGGCATTGTAAAACCGACTGATACTACAATTCAAAGAAACCAGTCTCAAGTGATCAAGTTACAGATCAGAGGAACCGATTTTCACTTTCTCAAGCGACCGGTTAACGAAGACAAAAGATTATGTATCAACCGGATCACTCTGCACAAGACACAGAAACCGGAAGGTTCAGAACAAAAGCCGAAAGATTCAAATTACAAGAGTGACGTACCATGACGGAAGAAACGTGTCTCGAAAGAATAAAAGAAGATCGGATCCGATCAGAAGCATGCGAGGAAAGCAATGATGCTTTATTGATCCGAAGATGAAAACCGGAAGTGGATGTTCAACACGTGTCTCAATCTGAAAACCGGCTATGTCATCTTATGCTCAGAGCTGCTGCATGAATGCCAGGTGTTGAGGAAAGTGAAGCGTGCAAGCAACCTTTTCTACAACAGGCGTGATGACGATCGACCAATCCGTAGGAGAGAGAAGAACATAGCCGTTGGCTCTTCTCAGCTATAAAAGGAAGTCGAAACGTCTTCATTTAAGGCATCATCAGTTCTGAAAGTTGTAAAAGCATTAAATTCTAGAGAGATAAAGTCCTATATACTGTAAAACCGGTGTGCCTATAACCGGAAGCTTTTCGTGTGTTGTTTTTTGTTGAGTTGTTGTATTACATCAAAGTGTGAGTTTGGTGTAACCGGCGAGTAGCGAAGTTGGGCTCGACCGGCAGTATTGTTGTAACTCTAAAGAGTTAGTGGAGATCCTTCTCATAACTTGAGAAGAAGGGGTGACGTAGGAGGGTTTGCTCCGAACATCCATAAACAAATTCTTGTCTCGTGTTCTTTCCTTCGCTTTCATTTCTTGCTTTCTTAACGTAAACCTCAAACTAATCATACTCCTAAAACCGGTCACTCACCTCCATTAAACCAACTCCTTCTTAAACATCATCTAAAGTCGCATTCGTTGCTTCAACCTGAAACAGACATTTCCGCCCTTGAACCCGGTTCAAGAGTCTGTGACAGTTTGTGCAGTGCTGAGAACGGTTATAGTCTCTAACCGGACTATCACCAAAGTGGTGTGTGTGTTGTAAGCGGCCACCCTTCCCGAAACCGGAAAACACCCCGGTCCTCCAAGGGCGTCCCCGATCCTAACAAGTGGTATCAGAGCGAGGTTCTTAGCACTCAAGCAACCGAAAAAGATGGGAAGCATGACCCACAGCGACAAGCCGCCAATGCTAAACAGCGAAGCGTTTAGTAGTTGGAAGAAACAGATGTATCTACATCTGATCACATTAGATGATGAAATGAGCCGAGTCCTGAAAGAGGGACCGATCAAGATCAACAAGGAGGAAAACCAATGGACGAGTGAAGATCGAAGACGGAGTAACCTGGACAACCATTGCATGAGGCACATCTATAAGGCTATAGATAACAACACTTTGAATAAAATATCAGAGTGTGATAATGCAAAGGAAGCCTGGGAAACGATCATTCAGATCCACGAGGGAAACGAAAGAACCAAGGAGAACAAAATCTTGGTGGCTACACAGAAATATGAGAATATAAGGATGAAACCGGGAGAAAATATGAAGGAATTCAGCAACCGGTTCACCAGTGTAGTCAACGAGCTTCAAACACTCGGGAAGAAATACGACAACCGAGAAGTGATCATCAAAGCTCTAAGATCTTTGCCAAGCACGTGGGATATCAAGACCATGGTGATGAGGGAGTCAAGCACCCTTGGGCAGATGAAGTTGCATGATGTGTTCGAGGACCTGAAAGCCTACGAGTTCGAGATCAAGTCTCGAATCGAAGATGAAGCATCCACATCAACCGCAACTAGAGCTTTGGTTACATCGGTGGAACCGGCGGTCCAAGTATCAACCGCACCGGCTCCAGTCAAAAACCCCGATCAAATTACCGACGATGTGATGGCGATGCTAGCTCAGAAATTCGGGAAACTCATGAAGAAGAGCCAACCACCATCTAATAATGATTTTAATTATAACTATGTAGATAAATCAAACAAGAGATGTTATAACTGTGATGGTTTTGGACATTTCAGGTCAGAGTGTAGAAAACCAAGAAGAGATGATAGAAAACCGGAAGGAAATTATCAAGGAAATAACTATAAAGGGAATAACTATCAAAGCAACCGGTATCAAGGAAACAACTACCAAGGAAGCAACTATCGGGGAAACAATAACAATCACCGAAACGACTACCGGAGGAATGATGATCAACATGCTGATGAAGGAAAGGAGATTCAAAAGGCACTCATAGCATCTGACCGTGGAAGCGAGTGGGCATACTCCGATAATGAAGATGGTGAAGAGAAAGTGACATGCTTCATGGAAAACGACGAAGAGGTATTCGATTTCTCTTCTGATGAGTTTACAAAAGAAGACTTAGTTTCTGCACTCAACCAAATGGTTGTTGAGTTCAGAAACATATCTGCTTACATACCAACTCCGGTAGAACCTAAAACCGAACAACCAAGTAATGTATGTAATGATGCTTATAAAACCATAACGTGTGAACCGGATGAACTATTTTCTGATAATGAGGGGACAGTTCAACCGGTAACCGAAACCGACGAACGAGCAATGTATGTCACAGCTGCGTGGGAGAGATCACGTCAAGCTGTAAAACAAATGTGTAACTATAAAAGACATCCTAAGTGTAGATATGGCATTGGCTACGAACCGAAGAAACAAAATGAATCAAAACAGCGTAACGAGATGAAACTCACGAAAAATAATCTTCCGTTTGTAAAATTCGTTAAAAGTTCACAAACCGAAAATGACCTGAAACCAGAAGAAACACTTAAATATGTAAGTCCTAACGAATCAGAAAAATGGCTCTATCCTGAGAGAAGGAAAGACAACCGGAAATCGAATAAACCGAATAAAACACGACATCAAAGAAGCCCATCACCACATAAGGCATTCTTAAGCAACAGTCAAGAAGTCAAGCCAAACGTTATCAAAACAATAACCGGGAAAGTTATCCGACTTATTCAAGTCTGGATTCCCAAGGGACTAATCAACCGAGGACCCAACTGAATGTGGGTACCAAAAAGGTGTAAATAATTGTTTGTTGCAGGTCAGGAGGAGCAACCGGCTAAAGAATTCAGAATGGTATCTGGACAGTGGATGCTCGAGGCATATGACCGGAAACAAGGAGCTACTAACCGACATCAAGTACAAAACCGGAGCAGTCATCACATTCGGGGATAACTCAAAAGGTAAAACCGTGGGCAAGGGTAAGATTGTCCATGGTAATTTGTCCATAAATAAAGTGTTACTGGTAGAAAAACTAAGTTTTAACCTATTAAGCATAAGTCAAATGTGTGATGTGGGTTACAAAGTTGAATTTCATAAAAACTCATGTTTAGTTAAAAACCAAGACAACGATGTTCTTCTAACCGGTAACCGGATAGGAAACATCTACAAAGTTGATTGGAAAACTGATTTCGAAAAATCTGTGTGTATGATAGCCGGAAATGATCCAAACTGGCTTTGGCATAAACGGTTAAACCACCTGAATTTCAAAACGATTAACTTCATTTGTTCCAAGGAACTAGTTCACGGTTTTCCAAAAATTAAATTTTCAAAGGACAAAGTATGTGTTGCATGTCAAATGGGCAAACAAGTGAAATCATCTTTCAAAAATAAAGGAAATTATCAATATGAAAGATGTTTAGAACTCTTGCATATGGATCTGTTTGGTCCGGTTAAAGTAACTAGTTTAGGAGGCATGCATTATACTATCTATGGTAGTTATTGATGACTATTCTAAATTTACTTGGGTTACTTTTCTAGCTTCTAAGAATCAAGCAACTCCAAACCTGATTAAACTGATTTTGAGAATACAAAATGAAAAATCTATTCGAGTGAATAAGATCAGAAGTGATAGAGGAACTGAGTTTATAAACAGTAATTTAACAACTTTTCTTGATGATTCCGGTATTAGGCACGAGTTGTCTAGTGCCAGAACTCCTCAACAAAATGGCCTGGCTGAGAGAAGAAACCGAACTCTCAAGGAAGCCGCATAGTCAATGATAGCCGATTCAGGTATCGCTCAAAAGTTTTGGGCTGAAGCTATCAACACCGCTTGCTATACACAAAATCGATCTTTAGTAACTAAACGGTTTTCGAAAACTCCTTTTGAAATTTATTTTGATCAAATTCCAAATGTACGGTATTTTCGAATCTTTGGTAGTAAATGCTTTATTCACAATAACGGCAAGAATTACTTGACCGCTTTTGATGCTAAATCCGATGAGGGAATAATGTTGGGATATTCAGCTGTAAGTAAAGCCTATAGAGTATACAATACTAGGACTTTAACAGTTGAAGAAACCGCACACGTTGTTTTCGATGAATCGGTTGAGCGAAACACTGCATTACCCTTCGACCTTCACATCAGAATGGAAAATTTCAATATCTATTCTGATGATGAAGATGAGGTTCCGGTTTATAGACGCTTTGTCAAGGACCAAGCGGTTGATGCTGAAATTCAGCCTGATCAAGCTGCCTTACCGCAGAAAGTTGACGCTTCGGTTTCTACTGAAGAAATCGGTCGGTCTGACTCTGTTCAGCCTACTGATCAGTCTAACCTTGATCAGCCAGCCGAAAGCTTGGTAGACACGTCTCGGATTAACCTCAGAAGGAACAAAAATCATCCTCTTGAACTAGTAATAGGTAACATATCCTCACCCGTCCGAACTAGGCAACAAAATTTGGATCACTATGGAAACTCTGCTTTCATATCACAAATTGAGCCGAAAAAGGTGGATGAAGCGTTGTCAGATCCAGATTGGATCTTGGCAATGCAAGAGGAATTAAACGAGTTTGAGAGAAATAAAGTCTGGTACCTATTCCCTAGACCGAAAAACAAACCGGTTATAGGAACACGATGGGTATTCAGAAATAAACTCAATGAAGACGGTTTAGTTACGAGGAACAAAGCCCGGTTAGTGGCTCAAGACTATAAACAGGAAGAAGGCGTTGATTTTGAAGAATCATTTGCCCCTGTAGCTAGACTTGAGGCAATTAGAATATTTTTAGCATACGCAGCTTTCAAAAATTTCAAAGTTTATCAAATGGATGTTAAGAGCGCTTTTCTAAACGGTAAGGTAAATGAAGAGGTGTATGTTAATCAACCTCCAGGTTTTAAAAATCCAGAACATGAAAATCACGTTTACCGGCTGAATAAAGCCCTTTACGGTTTGAAACAAGCTCCAATAGCTTGGTATGATACTTTGACACAGTTTTTATTTGATCATAAATTTACAATAGGTTCGGTAGACAAGACACTATTTAAATTTGAAAGAAAAGAACAAATTCTACTTGTTCAAATTTATGTTGATGACATCATATTCGGGTCAACCGATCCAAAATTATGTGAAAAGTTTTCTAAAATGATGACTGATAGATTTCAAATGAGTATGATGGGGGAAATGAGCTTCTTTCTAGGACTTCAGGTTAAGCAGATGGAAGCCGGAATTTTCATAAGCCAACCGAAGTACACAACCGAACTGCTGAAGAAATTCGGGATGGACACATGTGCCGAAGCGGCTACGCCAATGAGTCCTTCCGTGAAGCTGGATAAAGATGATGATGGTCAAGCCGTTGACATCACAACTTATCGAGGAATGATCGGATCATTGCTATATTTAACAGCCAGTCGACCTGATATTCTGTTTGCGGTTGGAGTGTGCGGGAAGTTCCAAGCAAACCCAAAGCAATCTCATTATACGGCGGCCAAAAGAATTCTAAAATATTTAAAGGGAACTCAAGAAGTGGGACTCTGGTACCCAAAGGACTCGAGCTTCAACCTCATAAGCTACTCAGACGCCGATTACGCGGGGTGCAAAATCGACAGAAAGAGTACAAGTGGAACCTGTCAGTTCATGGGTGACCGGTTAGTCACGTGGAGCAGCAAGAAACAAACGTCCGTTGCAACCTCAACCGCAGAGGCGGAGTACATAGCGGCTGGAAGCTGCTGTGCACAACTTCTCTGGATCCAACAGCAACTAAGGGATTTCGGGATAGAAGCAAAGGAGTCTCCAATCTTTTGTGACAACACCAGCGCCATAGCAATTACGTACAATCCGGTGTTGCGCTCAAGAAAAAGCATATCGACATCCGACACCATTTCATCCGGGAGCATGTTCAGGAGAAACACATTCGGTTGGAGTATGTCTCGACTGAACAGCAAGTAGCGGATATCTTCACGAAGCCGCTACAGGAAGCTAAGTTTTCTTACTTCCGAAATATTTTAGGACTTACTAATCTTAATCAATTGATATAATGATTATGCATGCTTGTAAGAAACCGGGATATGCGTTCAGGGAGAAGCTAAAGCTTTTCAAACCATATTCAGATAGGCCATTTATAAATCAAATATGCTAACCGGGAGGGAGTCTCCGGTTATGCCCGATTACTTCATGAATTCAAATTACATGTATATTTACTATACGGTTGAAATAACCGGGTTGAAGTGGATAAGATACATTCAAAAATGAACAAATGTTGACATAAATCAACCTTTCTTCACAAACGGAAATATCCCATTAAAACCGGTCATGGAAAACCGCTTAGTACAAATGCATTATAGTCTGATGAAATGAACTTCTCCGGCTAACTTGGGATAACTGACTAAGTTTTCATGCATGTTTTGAAAAATGAAGCCTGTAATTAATAAAAACGAGTCTACCGCAATCGAGATGACGACATGTGTCCATCATCAAGAGAGGGAGACTCACATCTTGTCAATAGATATTCTTCATCATTGCTATCTTGGTAATAATTAGATTTACCTTGGAAATAAAAAATAGTTACTTCAACAAGTTAAGTCTATTAAGTAGTTGATGACATCATCAAACATGCTTAACCTCATTAAATATCAGCCGAATCCCGGGCTATATAAACCACCCTCAATCCTTCTCAAAATCTCACAAGTTCACTATTCACAAGTATCATTCTTGAGATAAAATCCTCTCTCTCAAAAACATGAATACCAACCCCTTAGCAAAGAAAATTCTATTGGCAGATTTTGAATCAATCTACCAATACGAGGATCACGAGGTCAAGGAAATGTTTTTAGCCATAGAAAGAAGTGGGCTAAGAAGCTTTCTTGAGAACAGGTTTATCCTCGACTACCTCGTAGTCGAAGAGCTCTTTCAGACCGCGAAAGAGGTGCATCGAGATATACTCGTTGCACAAGTCTACGGTCAGAAATTCCTATTCAGCGAGACGGATTTCGCTGTATATTGCGGTTTGCCCAATGAAGGGGTAACCGATCTTACATATTCCCCGGTGACAATGGAAGAGATGTGTCGCCGGTTCTCAAGATCTGACATCCCGGTTAAACCCTGGGGTGCTAAGAGTCAACTTTCTCACAAGTACCAGCTTCTCTGCGAGATTCTGGGAAAATCTGTCTTGTGCAGAGAGAAGAGTTACTACTACACCCAAAGGGTCTTCGAGATGATGATCGCCGTAACGGTTGGGACACCGGTTAACTGGTCCTGGATCATCTTCAGTAACCTGAAGAAGATGCTTCTCTCCAACAAAACCGGCTACGCTCCCCAACTGAGCGGTTTCTGTGCAAGTCTGGACATCCACTCCGGACCCTTCGTCATTCTTCACCCAAGGCACGTGCTCACCAAAGAAAGAGTACAGGAGATGATCGACCGGTGGGAAGCTGTCAAAGCCAGAAGAATTCAAGCGGCTGAGGCATCAAACGCTCAAACGGCCGAGTCATCAAATGTCTAAACCTGTCCCTTCTCCTTTCTTTCTATTTCTTTTTCACAAAACCGGTAATTTTGCTGTACTACCGGTTTTGCACATAAATCAATGAATCAGAAATCCTTCCTTTTTCAAGATAAAATTTCAAAACTTAAATGATCAAATAATCAATGTGCCGTATTTAGATCAATATCAAATCTCTTGGAAACAGAAATCCTTTGAGCATGCTTGACTTGATTTGACAAGACATGCCTTTATTCTCTTGGAAAATCACAAAAACATTAATGACTAGTCATAAACGGCTAGATTTTTCAAATATTTTCATTAAATGCCTCCAACCATTCCAATCTATAAAAAGGGACTCAACCCCCATTCTCAAATCACGCTTCCAGCATTTCTTCTCTCTAGAACTCGAAAGTTTAAAAATCCTTCCAAAGCCTTCTTAAGATCTCCACATAATGTCTGTCGAGCTAAGAAACACTCTCATTATCGACTTTGAAGATATCAAACATAGCGCTTACTATGATTGCATTTTTCAGCATATCATAGATTCTGGGTTGCAGGGGTTCCTTAAGGGTTCAGACACCATCCTCGTGGAGGAGGTGTGTGAATTCTACAATAATGGTCACATCTTGGATGATGGTAGCATTCGCACCATCGTCGACGGTCAGTTCCTCCAGTTCACCGAGGAGGAATTCGCCACCTTCTTCCACCTTCCGACCGAAGGTTTTTCTGATTTTCCAACGCCGTTCTTACCGGCTAAGGAAACCTTTTTCAAGATCTTCTCTTCCTCCTACACTCCTATCAAGGATTTTGGGAAGAAAGAAAACATCGCTCCTCACTACCAGCTCTTTCACGATCTGGTCCAAAGGTCTATCATAGGCCGAATGCCCAACCAGAATTACAGCCGGGAGGCATTCGACATTATGATAGCCATCATCCGCAACTCCGCCATCAACTGGGCATCCTATCTCTACAACAAGCTGAAGCAGCTTATGACCGGTAAAAGAGGAAAGATCAGCTACGCTCCTCAAATCACCCGGTTTCTGATGTCCAAGCGTCGCAACCTTGGAACCGGTGTTCCGGTTGGACCATCCAACACCATCACAATAGACATGATCTATAGGTTCACGTCAAGAATTGAGGAACGGTTTCCTCAAAACACCATGGAGAAGTGGTATGAAAGGAGGATGGAAGGAGGATGGTTCACGGAAGACTAATTTACTTTCTTTCTCTTTCGTCTTCTTTTCCGGTTTCTGGTCATTTTGCTGTACGACCAGAACCGCCCCAATGTTAACCATTTCCCTCATATATTAATGAAATATTTTTAATTCTCAAAGTCTCCGGTTTTCAGTCATAGTATTCCTTTCGGATTTCTAAAACTCATACAAAAATGTTAAAGTTAACCTAAAACTTTGGTTAACAAGATTTCAAGTGAAACCGGTCTCTCAAGCAAAAATGAAAGTTTGAAAAATTTAAACCGCCCACAGTTTTACCTCTCAAAATTTACCGCCCACTGAAATCCCGCCTTTACCGCCGAAAGTTACGGTAGTAACTTTTTGGAGGGAAAATTGGCGCCAAAAACATCAAATCGACGGTTCATCTTCAAAACCGCTTGGAACCACCACATATATAAGTTCATATCAATCCATTCAACACTTATGCTTTCTCTCTCTACAGAATCTTCAAATCTTCAAACCTTCATCTCTCTGATCTTCATCGTTCTTTCCAAAAATCATCATGGATCTAAGCAAGGCTCCATTTCAATGGATGTTACAAGTAGATTTCGCAGATATTGACGAGCATGCTGACGACAAGAACAAAGCTGTTCTTCAACTTCTACGGGAATCTGGGTTGGAAAAATTTCTTTCTGGTCCGTTAATCATCCATCCGGCGGCGGTGACGGAGTTCTTGGCGACGGCGACGCTGTCGAAGAGGAAGATCTCTGCATCCGTTAACGGGAAGGCCATCCTCATAACCGAAGAGCTATTTGCTGAAGCTCTTGGTCTGCCAAACACCGGTATGGATCTGAAGACAGACCTAACCGATGGAGAATCCAACGCTGCTCGGTTGGTGGTTTCATTCTCGGATCAAGATCTAGTGATCCACTCCAGCCGGAAGATCAAGCTCAAACCGGAATATAGATGGTTAGTGACTGTCATCGCCAAATCAATCCAAGGAAGGGGAGGTAATTTCGACAACCTCACGAAATTCAAACTTAAAATGTTGCTGGCTATTGTCCGCTGTGACAAGGTGGACTGGGGTACGTCATCTATGAAGAATTCTGTCAAATGGTAATAAAGAAAGATGGCCGGGTGCAGGCCTATGCTATGCAAATCGTTAAAATCCTTGAATTCCTCAAAGTGGAACTAGGTGAAGGCATACCGCTTCCGATCTCCAACATTCTTGACTCAGAGTCAGTAATCGAAAAACCGGAGAAGACACTTAAACCTAAATCCTCAAGGACCAAATCATCCAAGGGAGCAAGTTCCTCGGCTCCGGTTGAAGAAGATACCAGACAGAAGAAACCGTCAAGAAAAACGGTTGAAGCAGAAGTTCCACCAGAACCGAAGAGGAGGAAGAAGGTAGCTGCGAAGAAGAGCTCAAAGAAACCGGCAGACTCCGAGAAAACGCTTTCCTCGGACAATCCACCGGAAAGAACCGCAGATGTATTCCAACCCATTCCCCTCAACACAGTCATTCCCGTTCCCGTTCCATCCCATTCTCCAAGGCAAACCGAATCTTCGGGGAGCAAGGAGAACAAGTCAATCTCCAAGGAGGAAGCAGAGGTAAGTGATCACTCTGAAACCTCCAAGTCACCGAGTAAACGAGTTGGAGAGGTATTCGCCGATGTGGGCTTAAATACCTTTGAAGCAATTCAGAATGTGGTCCAAGAGATCACAAGGGAAACCGAAGAGGACGATGTTTCAAGTCGTCGGAAGCCAGAAGACCAGGTTGTGATACCTGATCAGACAGAAGCTCAACCGGTCGAAGAGGCGGCCAATACAACAAAGATCACACCTCCGGCTCAGGAGGGAAATTATGAAGAACAGGAACCTTCCGGTTCCGCAGGAAGGAAGACAATCTCAGAAATCCAACCGGCCACAACACCTGACGGTTCCACTCAGGTAAACAAAGGCAAAGGAATTCTCATTGAAGAAACAACGGTAACCGGAACGAGCGCGCTGCAAACAGACCCTCAGTAGGAAGCTATAATCGGAGACGAAGTCACCTACACCGTAGAGCAAGAAAATGAGATTTTCGAGGAACTCATTCAAGACATGAACAAAGGCGCAAGTGATGCGTTAGCTCCATACATCTTGTGGGTGAAGCTCAGATGCGAAACCAAATTATCCGACATGGTTCCAGGTTTAAGTGGCAACAAACAGTGGGACAGGCTCGTCAAGCTAGAAGAGAAGGCACTTCAGCTAGCTAACACCAACCTAATTCAACCGGCGTTTAGCAAAGCTCCGGTAGTCCTTGAAAACGCACGGCTACAGGCAGTGGAGAATGCCTTTCAAGAAACCCAAGGATCGACGCTAAACCCGATTGAAATGAGGATGGCTGAACGGTTTATGGGAGTGCGAGAGCAGCTAATTCAAAATCTTGATCGTTATGATGAGCAGTGGAGGAAAGGTTGCCAACGCCAACTCAACAATCCCCAATCATATCAAAGCAAACCATTCTTTATGAGTGGTGAGACATCCGGAACCTCTGGCAATTTAGAACAAGAAACTCCTCAACCGGTCAAAGCTCTGGAAATTGATCAGATTAAGCAAGCGATGGCTGAAAGAGTGGACTCATGCCTTGGAAATTTTAAAACCGTAACCGATGAAAGAATTGCAGTGGCTGAAGAT
Organism: Impatiens glandulifera; assembly: GCF_907164915.1. NCBI lineage: Eukaryota > Viridiplantae > Streptophyta > Magnoliopsida > Ericales > Balsaminaceae > Impatiens > Impatiens glandulifera. The sequence goes on along the minus strand of NC_061863.1, from coordinate 20,431,756 downwards.
AAACTGTCAAACTCTCTAAGGTCCATGATGGACACGGCCATGCAGACCACAGTAAAAGCCATGATAAACGAATCCGTTCAAACCGCAACCGCTCCATTATTGGACATGCTGCAAGCAATGGCCATTCAGATCGGGGAAATGTCCAAGGTTCAAGTCACCACAACTCTGACGCAAATCGAAAAGGATGCTGAAACCGCAAAGAAATCGCAAGAGGAAGAGATAGAAAGGGAACGGTTACAGAAGGAGACTGAAGAAAGAGATTTTGAACTCGCACAAAAGTTTACCGAGGAAGAGCAGGACAACATCAAAGAACTTCCACTGGTTCATCATCCCACTCAATGGATACAAGGAACAAGAAGAAGCGAAGCGCCGTTAAGAACGTGATGAAGCGGGCAGAACAGAAAACGGCTTTACCGGTCGTGATAAATGCGCAACCGCTTGACGAAGAAGAAGAAGAAGACCCGGAGGAACTTAACCGGCGAAAGAGAAGGACAACCGGAGAATCCACCGCAACTCCAAGCTTCAAACCTTCAAATGCTCCACCGCCTCCACCACCGAAACCAGTTTGTGCAAACTTTAGTTTCAAGAATAAGGGCACCGGTCACTCAAGTGTATGGGCCGGTGTGCTAATTGATGCCGAAAGACGTGATAGAGAGTGGAAAGCAAGAAAAGAGGAAGAGAGAAGACAGAAGGAAAAGGAAAAAGAACTTCACAAGGGGGGATCATCCAAGCCCTAAATCTCTTTCTTTGATTACTTTGAACAATTATGTTTTATTATGTTTCAGAACTTGGTTATTTTGCTCTTTCTAATAGGTTCTAACATATTTCTTTCAAAACAATCAAACTCATATTTTTGAAACATATTTCTTTCAAAACAATCAAACTCATGTTTTTAAACCGGCCACACATTACAATTTTTGAATATTTATTCTAAATAATCAAAAAGGGAGAAATTGATAGAAAAATTAATCAAGTTAATTTTTCTAAACTGGCTAGTAAGTTAATTTTCTCAAAACCGGTCATACATTACAAGTTTTGAATATTTATTCTAAATAATCAAAAAGGGAGAAATTGATAGAAAAATTAAGTAAGTTAATTTTCTCAAAACCGGCCATACATTACAATTTTTGAATATTTATTCTAAATAATCAAAAAGGGAGAAATTGATAGAAAAATTAAGTAGATTAATTTTGGAACCGGCCAGACGAACTAAACAGAAGTTAATCTTCATGTGCAGGTACTTCTAAAACCGTATGAACAGGTTGGCATTGTAAAACCGGCTGATACTACAATTCAAAGAAACCAGTCTCAAGTGATCAAGTTACAGATCAGAGGAATCGATTTTCACTTTCTCAAGCGACCGGTTAACGAAGACAAAAGATTATGTATCAACCGGATCACTCTGCACAAGACACAGAAACCGGAAGGTTCAGAACAAAAGCCGAAAGATTCAAATTACAAGAGTGACGTACCATGACGGAAGAAACGTGTCTCGAAAGAATAAAAGAAGATCGGATCCGATCAGAAGCATGCGAGGAAAGCAATGATGCTTTATTGATCCAAAGATGACAACCGGAAGTGGATGTTCAAGACGTGTCTCAATCTGAAAACCGGCTATGTCATCTTATGCTCAGAGCTGCTGCATGAATGCCAGGTGTTGAGGAAAGTGAAGCGTGCAAGCAACCTTTTCTGCAACAGGCGTGATGACGATCGACCAATCCGTAGGAGAGAGAAGAACATAGCCGTTGGCTCTTCTCAGCTATAAAAGGAAGTCGAAACGTCTTCATTTAAGGCATCATCAGTTCTGAAAGTTGTAAAAGCATTAAATTCTAGAGAGATAAAGTCCTATATACTGTAAAACCGGTGTGCCTATAACCGGAAGCTTTTCGTGTGTTGTTTTTTGTTGAGTTGTTGTATTACATCAAAGTGTGAGTTTGGTGTAACCGGCGAGTAGCGAAGTTGGGCTCGACCGACAGTATTGTTGTAACTCTAAAGAGTTAGTGGAGATCCTTCTCATAACCTGAGAAGAAGGGGTGACGTAGAAGGGTTTGCTCCGAACATCCATAAACAAATTCTTGTCTCGTGTTCTTTCCTTCGCTTTCATTTCTTGCTTTCTTAACGTAAACCTCAAACTAATCATACTCCTAAAACCGGTCACTCACCTCCATTAAACCAACTCCTTCTTAAACATCATCTAAAGTCGCATTCGTTGCTTCAACCTGAAACAGACATTTCCGCCCTTGAACCCGGTTCAAGAGTCTGTGACAGTTTGTGCAGTGCTGAGAACGGTTATAGTCTCTAACCGGACTATCACCAAAGTGGTGTGTGTGTTGTAAGCGGCCACCCTTCCCGAAACCGGAAAACACCCCGGTCCTCCAAGGGCGTCCCCGATCCTAACATACTACCCAATTATTTTTGATAGAGAAAACATAACAGATGCACAAACAATGAAGTTCCTGAAGAAATGTTCAATTCTCGTGTCTAAGTTGAGAGCCAGTTCACCCATAAAACTTTGCTATAACATATTATAATCAATCTACTTCAATAGGAGAATTGATGTTTATTTACCTTGTTCATCCTTCCCAATACCTTTTCCTTTCCAACCCATCTTTTGGAGAAGCCTAAATCTAATATTAGAAGATGACAATTGTGTATTCAATGAAGCTTGTTCTACATTATCAAGATCAACATTTTCAGTAGGCCTGTGATTAATTGGCAGATAAAACACATGAGTATGAATATTTGAAGTATATGTAATACAATCAAATTTACTTTTGTAGAAATCCAACAACCAGCAACCTAAGAAATATCTCGATACTTACATCCACCTTTTCCAGTAGTGTATCTCCCGAATTCGTTCATTGTCTGCTGTTATAGCATCTTTGGTGATTCATTTTATCCTGTATACATAAGACGAAAACCCTTAGAACTAAAGAAGAAATGAAAAAAACCCAATTAATCACAGAGAGAAAAGATCCAACTTTAGGGATTCGAATTTCTATTCTCATATAATACCAACCATTTCCTTCAAACCCAGTTGACCTATCTAGCCAAGTCTACATATTTGACGAAAGACCCAATCTCAAAGATTTAATAATTTGAAAGAACAAGATCTAGCTAGAGAATACATACAAGGCTTTGGAAGTGTGGTGTCGAGGTCGGAGCGAACATTGCGTTCGACGATGACGGGGGCAAGTGGAGCATCCGATGATAAGGCGTTCTTGTCTTGAGTCGTCGTCATGTATGTGTGTTAATCTGATATCCAGAGATGAATGCATCACGATCGCGTCCTCCATTGGAGATTGTTTTTCGTAGTTTATTGTAGATCGATTCGAAACCCTAGCTGTTTTCATATAATTTACAAATGTGAGAATCTCAATATATACTCAGATATACCAAATGCGAGAAATACCAAAGCCGAGAAATACCAAATGCGAGAAATACATTTCTCGTAATTGAGCACCAAATGCGAGAAATACATTTCTCGTAATTGAGCACCAAATGCGAGAAATACCAAATGCGAGAAATACATTTCTCGTAATTGAGCGGTAAAACAGGCGCGCGAGGGGTATTACAGACTTTTCATAGGGCAAAAAGGCCCTTTTTGCCAACTTTATTAACCATGGGCCTTTTTTAGAATTAGACCTCTTATGAAGACTAGGGGTGTTCAATATTTGGTCTGAATCGAATATCCGACCGAATTCGAATTCACCGAATTCGAATAAACCGAATTCGAATTTCATTTTCGGTTTTCGAATCGAATTTCAAACCAATTCGAATTCAAATACGGTTTTCGAATTGGTTTTCGAGTTTGGGTTTCAACTCGAAAACCAAACCGAAAACCGAATTCATTTTTTATTATTTATTATTCCAAACTTAACTTAAGAATAAGTTCAAAACAATCAAACTAGAATGTTTTGAATTAAGATTTATAATAAAAGAAAAAACAGAAACAAAAACACTAGTGGTCTAGTGGTAGAATAGTACTCTACCATGGTATAGACCCCGGGTTCAATTCTTGGTTGGTACATTTTATTTTGAGTTTAAAATAAAAGAAAATTGAATTCGGTTTGAATTCGAATTATTCGAAGTTCAAACCGAATATAAAATTCGAATTCGGTTCGGTTTAATTAGAATTTATTCGAATTCGGTTCGGTTTTCGAATTGACGAAAAAAACAAAAAATTCGAAGAAACCGAATTGAGGAACTCGAATAACCCGAAACCGAACCGATGAACACCCCTAATGAAGACCATTTCATCAAATTTTCCTCTCCGTTTGGCGTACGGTTGGAGCTGATAATCCCATTTTGGGTATTAGTTTGCAGCTCCATTGGAGTTGCTCTAAGACCATCTCCAACCATACTCCATACCTAAACTCAAAATGGGTTTTCAACTATTTTTCCTTCCAACTGATACACGTTCTTAAACCCAAAATGAGTTTTCAGCATTTTCTCTCTCTTACAAACACAATTTTTTTAATTTAACCCCTAAACTTAGTTTATGTATATTTTATACATTAAACTTATTTATTAAATTTATTTATATAATTTATTTATATAATATAAATTCATAATAATGTTAAAAAAAAATAAATTATAATAATTTTTAAATATTATTATAATATTTATAAAAAATTATAATAATGTTAAAAAATTATAATAATAAAGAATATTTAATGATATTTTTTTAATAATATTTGTTATATATAACAATATTATTTTGTACAATTGAATTTTTATAATTAATTTATAATCAAATTTAAAATAATGGTGTGATATTAAAAAATTAATGGTATAATTTATAACATTAAAAAATATATGGATGATATTAAAAAGTTATAAAAGTTGATGTAAGAAAGAATATTATAAGAATATTCTTTTAGGTTTGAGAATGGGTGGTTGGAGAAGAATTACTGTTTGACGTGACATTTACACTAAAATAGTTTGAAAATGAATTTTTCGGTTGGAGATGGTCTAATGGGTTATTTTAGAGTTCTATCCAAAAACTCAATTATTAAATTAATTGTCTTTTCATTTATTAAATCAATTAATTTATTAAACAAAATATTAAATTATTCATTATTTAAACATTTTATTATTTTATTAAAAATAAGATTATTTAAGTAATATATACATAAAATACCATTTTTTTCTGAAAGTTTTTTTTTTTATAAACCAAGTATTTATCCTGTAACACACTACTGGTGTTATACTAGAAAAGGAGACACATTCCACCGCCCCACTTCACTCCGCCTACAATCTATCTCTTTCTCTCTATATATTATTTCATTATCCTAATCTCCCCAAAGAACCTAAACATGTAAATGTCTTTTTAAACTTGTGGGCAAAACAAAGAAGGCGGCGCATAGTTACATAGTTTAATGCATAAGTGGAAATCTAAATCAGCATATAAGATGTCTTTAGAGTCATCCATCATCTCTATTGGTAGTTAAGTAATTCTTTATAGTGAACAAAAGAAGAAAGCCTCAACATTAATTATTATTCAGCTTTTCAAAAGCTAGCACTGATTTATCTTTAAATTATAGATTGTATTAATTCTAAATATTGTAGAATTTTCTCTATGACACTACCAACTATCACTATAAATATTATATTTATTATACAACATAACTTGGAGGTTATCAGTTTTCCAGAAATAGACAAACTGTGAATTCTTATCTAAGTTTTGAAACAGACACAATTACGGATAAATGAAAAAACTTTTTTTGTGTGTGTAGCAAATCTAGTTCAGTTTTTGTCAGATTATATAAAACATGGCTTCTTCATGTCTTGAACATAAATTAAAGTGATAGATTAAAAATTAAAGTGATAGATTAAAAATTAAAGTGTTGTCTTGAATTGATAAGGTAAGGAAAACAAAATGAAATTATATATATATATATATATATATATATATATATATATATATATATATTGTATAATCTTGATTTAAGTAAAAAATATTAACATAAAAAAATGTGATATTTTATTACGGTAATATAACTAGTAAAGTATTCTGATAATATTTTAGAGATTCTTAACAAGATATTAGTGTTGAACTAATTCAAACTTATTTAAAGGTGGAGTCGGACACTTTAGAAAGCTGAAGTATTTGCCTTAAAAACATCGTTCCCAGTTATGTATCTGTTAGGGTTTCGGGGGACCGAATAAACTTGTGTCGCAATCCTAGTATGTAATGATGTAATCTCTATTATGTTCTGCTTAATAAGATTCTCTCTTATGGTGCACGTAGCCAAAATTTATCTTAGTGAACCACATTAAATATATGTCATTCTTTATTGCTTACTTCGTCTCCCGTATTTCCATTACAACAAACTAGTATCATAGCCGAAGTTTAAATTCGATTGTTTGTTTTTAAATTGGGACGACAATAGTAAGAATTAAGATCGCCAAATTCTGGAAGAGAAGATGATGTGACAGATCAAGATGTGGCTCTACTAAAACAACACGGCTTATGGGGTTGTTGAAGTTGTCAACAACAACAGAACCGTTGAAATGGTAATTCTGGAGACCGATCAAGATACAGGCTCTACTGAAACAACATGACTTATGGGAGTCGCTGAAGTTGCCGGTAAGAGCAAAACAACTGTTGAGATTCTCATTCTAGAGGACAAGGCACATTCAACAGTAATGTTGTTGTGTCTATTAGATAATGACATCATCAATGTCGTAGAGGAGGAGAAAACCGTTTAATTATGGTTGAAGTTGGAGAGTCTCTACATGACAAAGTTGGTCAATAAGAAGTTTATATGGACATTAATTAATTTTATACATGTGGCAGCGTATCAGAAAAACCTCAATAAAATCATGTAGTCATTATTGAAAGACTTAAGACCTAAGGCGACAGTGAAATGACTTGAAATTCGCTGCGAGAAATCGTTTGGGCCTTATTTTATATGTACATGAACTTCCTGAACATATAAAATTTGAGATAGAACAACCAAACATAAATTTCATGCAAAGCTGCTAAGCTATCAGTTTGATTTGAAATTCTTGTTCAGATGTGAATCATATTAGATCATTTAGAAATTTAACTTAATGTGACCTTAAATAAATTATATAGTGTTGTAAAACAACAATTCATGTCTTCACTAAAGTTCAAAAAGTCCTACATGTAAGATCTTTTTTACATTAGAATACTTTAATTCAAATCAAATCATTATAGTAGGACCAAATGATAAATCAGCCAAGTCTAGCTTTACTTTGATGCTTAGATTTCTAGTGCAAATGATAATGTTCGACATTCCTAGGAACATGAGCGTAGGTAGACTTGAATTTAGCAGACATATCATGGGCCCTATGGAGTATGTGAAGATCCCCAAAGGCCAGTACCAATACCATCATTTCTTTCCCTAAAGTATGCTCAGCACAAATACTTATACGTTTTCTGAAAGAAAAACAACTTTAACAAATTAATTTAAACAGTCCAATAGCTTAATCTAGACATGTCAGTACGTACTACAAACAAAAATGATATAACAACGAAGGTCACAATGTGATCAAAACAAACTACATGAAGAGAATACAAGGAGAATCAGATTGAGTTGCAGGTAATTAAACCCTAAATCAGCAAACAAGTCAGCATAGAGCAAGTGTTGAACCAAAACTATATATTCATATTGAGATATCACTCAAGTATAAAAAAATTACAAACTAATAGTTTGATTTTCATTAGAATGAACATTGATATAAAAGATAGCTTAAAACCACTAAGCTATAGTTTTACTTCATTATAGTCCCAAAAGCAATAAGCCCTAAAATAAAAACATAGATAAAATACAAATTAATGATCAAAGAAATATAATCTATTAAATTTTAGATTGACTCAAATAATCTTCTCATTTAATCCATTAATTAAAACAACATGGCATGTCATTGAATTTATGAAGGAATTAATGAACCCACCTACTAATGAAACTTAATCAAGCAATTTATTTGTTAGCTCTTAGAGATGAAATTTTATTTAACTATTTATTAGATCAAGCAAGATCTAAGTCACAAAAAAAATTAATATTGATTTAAAACAAAACCTAGAAAATAAAATTTTAGATTTATCAGGATAGAATAATCAGAATTAAGTCCTAATTTAAATTATGAGAAACTAAATGTGAATGCATTAGTTATGAATCTTCTCTTTCTTTAGAATAAAAATGTTTTTAATATTCCATTTTCTTAGACTTTCTTTAGTTGGAATGGTTCTTCCAATTGGATAAGTCAGTCAAATTAGTTTCTCCTTCTACTGATGGAACACAAATAGAAAATTGATCGTACCTCAAATGACGACCATTACCGTTAGAAAATAACCAACATGTTTATTATTTTGGATTGGATAATTCAAATTTATATATTCATAAAATTAGAAATATCAGTTTAGGTATTCTCACTTTATATTCATAACAAATACACAAATAAGACATAAACTTAATTTCATATTAGATCACATTATTTTGGCTAATATTAAAGATAAAATTTGTACAATTATTTATTATACTAGTGACCCATAAATTGCAACAATCTCTCACTGGGTCACGTATGTACAAAATAATAATTGTGTCAACAATAATACATCCAAAGTTTTTTGTGTCATCTCAATCATATGTTGTATACATAATTTTACCAATATATGACCAAAGAGTTTCTCGTTGTATTTAAGCACATATAGACCCAACAATGATCACATAAATCAATACAATTAATTGACAAATCATACCATTACGGTAAGTCGGTAAGGAATATAAATTTCATAAAAGGTGATTTTTTCATGTCAATTTTCAGCTGGTCCTACTTGACTTTAGTGATATCACACTTTAAACATAATTATACAAAGTGTAATAAACTGAATAATACTTAATTTCTTATCAGAATAAAAACTTCATAAATATATCTATAAAATAACTAAACTAAAAGACAACAAAACTACAAACTCTCACTGAATGTTGAGATGTCTTGAATTGATAATGCAAGGAAAGAGAATATTGAACAAAAGGAAAGTATATTTTTTTGGTGTGTAATCTTGATTTAAGGAAATAAGATTAACACAAAAGGAAATGTGATCTTTTATTATGGATATAACTAGGAAAGTATTGTGATAATATTTTGGATATTATTTGCCAAAATATTGTGTTGACCTAGTTGAAGCCTATTTAAAGGTGTAGTTAGGCACTTCAGAAAGTTGAAGTCTTTGTCTTGAGAGCATCATTTCCAGTCCCAGTTCTATATTTGTTAGGGTTTCAAGGGACCGAATATTATATAAACTCGTGTCATAACCCTAGTTTGTACTGTTGTAATCTTTGTTCTGATCCTTTAACAAGATTCTCTCTTTCTGGTGGACGTAGACAAGTTTTATCTTGGTGAACCACGTTAAAATCTGTGTCGTTCTTTATTGCTTACGCTCTTTTACAACAAACTGGTATCAGAGCTTCAGATTATTCAATTGTTAGTTATTTCAATTGAAATGGCAGTAGTAAGAATCAAGACGACAAGTTCAGGAGGAGAAGGCAATGTGGCAAATCAAGATGCGGGCTTAACTGAAACAACAAGGCTTATGGGGGTCGATGAAGTTGTCAACATGAGAAGAAATTACCATTGAGATTGTCATTTTGGAAGAGAAGATAATGTGGAAGATCAAGATACGGACTCTACTAAAACGACAAGGCTTATGATGTTTCTGAAGTTATCGGTAAGAGCAAACAACTGTTGAGATTGAAATTTTGGAGGAGAAGATAATGTGGTAGATCAAGATGCAGGATCTACTACAATGACATGGATTATGGACTTACAAAAGTTATCGGTAGAAGCAGAACAACAGTTGAGATTGTCATTTTGGAGGAGAAAATAATATGGAAGATCAAGATGTGGGCTCTATTACAAAGACATGGATTATGGGCTTACTGAAGTTATCGGTAGAAGTAGGACAACAGTTGAGATTGTCATTCTAGAGGAGAAGATAATATGGAAGATCAAGATGCGGGCTCTACAAAAACGATAGGAATTTTGGGGTTGCTAAAGTTATCGGTAGGAGTAGAACAATCGTTGAGATTGACATTCTGGAGGAGGTGAATACGTCAGAACCATTCACCTACGAAGAAACTATATTTGCTTCTGAAGTTGCACAATGATTTGCAGTAGTGAGAGTATTCAAGTCAAGGTGGAGATTTACTGAGTCGACTTGAATATTTGAGTTAACAAAGTAGTTGTTAAGTTGTCTTGGAGACAACTCTAATTCTAGAAGAGAGAGACGGTAGATCATATGGGCCATCTTTGGCATTGACTAATGCATCTGAGCCATCTCAAGCATTGACTAATGCATCTGGGCCATCTCTGGAATTGACTAATGTATCTGGGCCATCTCTGGCATTGATTAATGTATCTGGGCCATCTCTGGCATTGACTAATGCATCTAGGCCGCATCTGACAATGTATTTGTTCCATCTCTGGCATTGACTAATGCATCTGGGCCATCTCTGGCATTGACTTTTGCATTTGGGCCATCTCTAGCATTGATTAATGCATCCGGGCCATCTTTGGCATTGACTAATACATCAAGTCAATCTCTGAAATTGACTAATGCATCTGGGCCACATCTGACATTGATTAATGTATTTGGGTCATCTATAACACTAACTAATGCATATGGGCCATCTCTGGTATTGACTAATACATCTAGGTCATCTGGAATTGACGAATGCATATATTAAGTTGACAACTCTAGATCTAGATGAGAGAGACGAGTGCATCTGGTTCATCCGGCACCGACGAGTGTATTTGGGTCATCCGACATCGACGAGTGCATCTGGGCCATCCGGCACCGGCGAGTGCTTCTGGGCCATTCGGCAACGACGAGTGCATCTAGGTCATCCGGAACCGACGAGTGCATCTGGGCCATCTGACAACAACGAGTGCTTCTAAGCCATCCGACATCAGCGAGTGTATCTGGGTCATTCGGCACCGACGAGTGCATCTTGGTCATTTAGCATTAACGAATGCATCTGATAAGTTGTCTTATAACAACTTTGGATCAGAGAGAGGAGATAGAATATTTGGGCATTGATTAATGAATTTGGGGTATTTGAGGGAATTCAAGTCAAGGTGGAGATTTTTTGAGATGTCTTGAATTGATGATGCAAGGAAAGAGAATATTGAACAAAAGGAAAGTATTTTTTTGGTGTGTAATCTTGATTTAAGGAAATAAGATTAACACAAAAGGAAATGTGATCTTTTGTTATGGTAATATAACTAGGAAAGTATTGTGATAATATTTTGGATATTATTTGCAAAAATATTGTGTTGACCTAGTTGAAGCCTATTTAAAGGTGTAGTCGGGCACTTCATAAAGTTGAAGTCTTTTCCTTGAGAGCATCGTTTCCAGTCCCAATTCTGTATTTGTTAGGGTTTCGGGGGACTGGGTGTTATATAAACTCGTGTCATAACCCTAGTTTGTACTATTGTAATCTTTGTTCTGATATCCTAATAAGATTCTCTCTTTCTAGTGGACGTAGCCAAGTTTTATCTTGGTGAACCACGTTAAAATCTGTGTCGTTCTTTATTGCTTATGTCATTCCACGCGTTTCGTTATAACTCTGAAGTTAGAGATCGTCGATCTCTATGACACTCAGGCGAGTAATATTCTCATGAAAGACATTAGGCGAAAAACCCATTTTAAAGGGGTTTATAATTATAGAGTTTGTATATAAATATTTTTATATAAATTTATCCACTTTGTATCATTTCTTTTATAACAAGAAACTTGATGTCAATATCACATAATTTTGATTAATCGTAACATGTCACAAATTTCACTTTAACGGTGGATGAAGACGTAAGTGTTTGTTTGACACTTCTTCAAATACGACTATACAACAAGCAAAAAATGTAACCCAAAGTGAATTTTATACTATTTTGGCATCCCGTAAGATTAGAGTTAGAATATTCAATGATCTCAAGATTATCCAACCTCTTACATATGAACATTTAATTCTTAGTTATTTTCAAATCTCATAAGTATTGGCTACTTAATGTCAAGAAAAATTTGTGGCAAAGAAAATGTCGCCCACATATAAAACCATAAATATGTGTTTACTCCCACTAAGATTGTTATACATAAATCATCGATTAAATTCACCTCAAAACCAAAAGAGAGAATTATTTTGTGAAATTTATGATACCACTAACGAGAAACTTCTTTAAGTTCATAGATGAATTTCTTTAATTTGAAAACCATATTAATTTGGTCTTTTGACACATATTTTTCGTTGCACCAAATTATTTTTTTTCAACGTCTCCGTTGAGAATCTCCTTAACATCTATTTTGGTGAAGTTCCATATCGGCGGCGATCAACCAGGCCCCCTTTCCAATAATACAAAATATGTAACGAGTGCCATAAATTGTCCTTAAAGAGTTATTCGATAAAACTAGAATGTCTCAAATACACTTGATTTTGATGTTTTTGAGTTTGTACGTAATGAATTTGATCAACACTATCTTGTTACTTTTGATTTCTGAACTATCATTAAAAGGAATAAAATCCTTATCAATGTCAAAAGAATTTGAGAAATGAATCAAATTTTACTGAATAGAAATTATTGATCTAAATCATCTTAAAAATCAACTATCCCTCAAACTCATTATCCTCAAAATATATTGTAGTCTCATCTCAATTTTTTTATTTTACCTCTAACTTGACATTATAAAAAAAATTATAGCCCTTAATCACTTAAAATATACAATGAAATAACTAATCACATCTATAAATTTAAGTAACAGCTAAATTCAAATATTGATTTATTCCATCTCAAAATACCTAATGCAACATTAATATCAAGTTTTTGGACAATAATATTAATTTCATAGTATTTTATTGTAATGATAAAAAATGTTAAATAATCAATCTATATATCTTTGGATGGATTAATTATTCACATAAATAAGAAATTATAATTATTACATGTTTATCATCACAAGTATTTAGGTAATTATGTCAATTAATTATCAGTTTTGAGTCAAATAATATAGTCACATGAATTACACAATACTACCCGTTCAAAATTTTATTGAATCAATTTCAACAAATATTCACTTTAGTAATTATATGTATCAATCAATACAATTCAAATAATGAACAATAATATCATTAATTTGAATTTAAATGTCATATTATTATATATAACCCAAATCAATAATATACAGTTTACCAAAAAAACATTAAATTTATTTTATCATAAAAAAATAAAATTTTATCGTAAGCCAAATCTTAATTATTGAATTTAAAATTTGTAATGTGCGACTTAATAAAATAAAGGGACTTCCTTAGTATACTACAACTTATATAAGAATGAAATAAATAATAAATTTCAAGATTTACTCAAATAAATTTCAAAAATTCCAATACAATGGAACTTAAATTTATTTGTTAATTCTAAATTTATTAAAAAGTTTAACACTAATATTTTAATTCTCAAATAAAGTGTACATTAAATCGTAATTTAAACACTCCTTAATTATTTATCTCTTTAATATATATATATATATATATATATATATATATATATATATATATATATATATATATAATATCATTATTTAATGAGAGAATATAAATATCTCTAAATGAGATCTTAATCATAATTACTTAGTCAATTTTGTTTATCAAATAACATTATAAATCTTTATATTTTATACTCAATTATTTTGAAATTATGTATAAATTCATGCATATATAACATTGCTTATTGAGAGAAAATTCAAATATTCTTTAAATCTGAGAATTTTTAATGATAATTCATTAACTAGTCAAAAAAAATAATTCAAATATATCTTAATTTATCATAAATACATGAAATTTAATCTTAATTCAGAATATATGAATTTTAATAAAAAAAATATATATATCTTTCTGATTTAAATTTTCTAATATAAAATATATATTTCATCATCGAAATTATTAAAATAATATATATTCTTAATATTATGGTTTGACAAGCAATAAATATATAAATATATATATATATATACATATAATAATATGATTTGAACTTATCATAAATCCATACATATATATGTACATCGAATGATATATATTCTCATAAAATTAAATTAAAATAGAACGACTTTGATAATTTAATTTAAATTGTGAGTAATTAAATTTGAATGCGGAAGCTTAACTTAATTTGTAAACATTAATATTCTCTTCCCTTGGAATGAAAATGTTCTTTAATTTTCTCTTTCCTTAACGTTTCTTTAGATGAAATATTTTTTAGATGAATATGTCAAATTAGTTTTTCTCTCCGTTGATGGGGACACAAAAATGAAATTGATAGTACCTCAAATGAGAACCATTAATGTTACAAAATAACCAATATGTTTGTTATTTTGGTTCGAATAATTCTAATTTAGCCCCTTCATAAAATTAAAAATATCACTTTTAATATCTTCACTTTATATTCATAACAAATATACCTATAAGCCATAAACTTAATTTCACATTAGATCACATTATTTTGACTAATATTAAAGATGATATTTATACAAATATTTATCGTACTAGTGACTCCATAAATTCCAACCTATCATATGTAAACATAAATCTTACCTACCCATTGTTTGACGTATCTAAACAACAAAACCTCAATAAATCAACATGTACTTGCTTATTTATTATACATACATGCATCTATAATAGATATAGTGAACATCTCTAAGCATATTTTTTTTTTATCAAAATCCAACAACATATTTGTCAAGTTGATTATACGATCACAGATTGCCTCTTCTAAAGAATGAAGATATGTTCCTCGAGAGCAACAATTTCCATAAAATGAAATGGTACTACAAAGGCTACGGTCTAACTACCACTCTCAAGTATACTCACTTTCGTATCCATCATAACTTCATGAAGGAGATGCATAAAAAATGGGATTACATAGGGCCTTCATCTTATGTGATCGCCAAATCTGTCCAACTATCGATGAATTCAAAGCCATCATTATGATCGATAACAACAACATCTTAAGAATCAAGTCCTACAAAGTGTCCATGTCTCTTAGGCGCCTAATCCATGAAGAATTTAGATATATTAAGACCACGATAGAAAAGATCCTGGGAAGAACATACTTGGACCTTCCACACTAGGTAAAACTGGCCACAAAGACCGGGGAAATCCCACTGAACTTCAGTACCTCTTTGCTCACCATGGCAATCATGATGAACCACTTTCTTCTCACTCCATAAAGCAACTTGATAGGATCGGCTTTATCAATAGAGACGGGGGTCTGACGATTGATGAAGGCTTATGAAAAACGTTTTGAAAGAAATCTTGTTAGGGATTTAATTCACTTTCTATTCTACGCAAACCCTTGTAAACACTTAAAATAGAATCAAGTGCGGAAATGTTTACTTATGTTTGAATTTTAGGAACAAGAATGAGAAGATGACAGAAAGGAACAACATAGCAGTTTATTTATGGATGTTCGGAGAAAACTCTCCTACGTCACCCCTTCTTCCAACCACCAGAAGGATTCACTATAATATGTTTTGAATCAAATACAGTTTGCACGAATAACTCACTGTTGAACATAACAGACTATGTTTAACTTACAATATGATGAAGAATATCACTCAGCTAAAATGATACTTTTGATTCTAACTCTCTCTTGATGAACACATAGTAAAGCAAGAAAGCAGTTAACAACTTGAATATTCAAAGGCTTGATTTCTCAATAATTTAGAGATTCTTCTTAGAATGAGAAATCCATAGATCGAGAGATTATTCATTGTCCTTTAGATTCTTTAAGTAAGGAACGGGTACCAACGGTCGAATCTTCATAATGACACATGGCGAGCTTCTATTGGAATGCCTCCATAGTACACAACAGACTCTGAAAAAAAGGATCGTGGTCGTACACAACAGGTAGTGCGCCGAATATTCTTCAGAAATGTACCTGCAAAACAAGTAATGTGATGGATATTCGCTTACGTGGCATTGGTTGATTGGTTCCAGCTGGCTGTCGTACTGATCTTCACTAGAAAGTGGAGCAGGAGTAGCGTACAGTTACAACACGTGGGTAGGTGGGTGCTAGCTTCAAAAACTACTTAAGCATTGCATTAAATGTATTTCAATTAGAAGACCTCGTCTAATGAAATCAGTCATCCCCGTCTAATAATAGAATCCATTAGACCACCTGGTCTAATGGGATTAGACTTCACGTCTAATTACAATCACTTCAGACTAATCTGAAGGAGTTAGACTGCACGTCTAACTTTCACTAGTTAGACTGTACGTCTAACTATCACATTCCATTGGACTACACGTCTAACTCCACGAGTTAACTGCACGTCTAATTACGGTTCCACTTCAGACTAGTCTGAAGGAGTTAGACTACACGTCTAACTTTCACCAGTTAGACTGCACATCTAACTCTTTCCATTAGACCGCACGTCTAACTCCACGAGTTAGACTGCTCGTCTAATTACGAATCCCTTAAGACTAATCTGAAGGAGTTAGATTGCACGTCTAACTTTCTCTTTCCATTAGACTACACGTCTAACTACGAATCCCTTCAGACTAATCTGAAGGAGTTAGACTGCACGTCTAACTTTCTCCTTCCATTAGACTGCACGTCTAACTACGAATCCCTTCAGACTAATCTGAAGGAGTTAGACTGCACGTCTAACTTTCTCCTTCCATTAGACTGCACGTCTAACTCCACTAGTTAGACTGCACGTCTAACATTCACTTTTCATTAGACTGTACGTTTAACTGCACGTCTAACATTCACTTTTCATTTGACTGCACGTCTAACTCCATGAGTTAGACTGCACATCTAACTCTCTCTAGTTAGACTACACGTCTAACACCGCTTAGTTAGACTACACGTCTAACTTCGCTAGTTAGACTGCACGTCTAACTTCGCTAGTTAGACTGCACGTCTAACTTCGTGCATCTAAAGTCAAATCGGTCTAATGAACCAAGTCTAATAAAGCCTAATTTCGATACACCTGCATTAAAATCAATTAGACGCATGGATAATCCATTCATCATGAAAATTACGATAGTCAAAATAACTTGACCCAACACAACTGCCCGCTATCCTCCAAGATACTAGAAGTGGCTTATCACCTTAAATGAGGAAATAAGGATCCCACTTGAATCATCATTGTTAAAACATTACTAGGTTTAAATGAATCCTACTTCACCTACTACCTCAATAAGAGAGGGGGTCCCATCATTTTCTATATATGGCTCTTGGAAAATATGGAGCGTATACCTCTCCCGCTTATCGGTAATGAGAATAATGTCGCCCTCCAATGTCGACGCATTAGGAGTGCCAAGCCAGAAATACCCGTCCATGACAACGATTACATATGCGAACTTCTACCATGGTATGATATTAAGAAAATTGTCTATCTAATGGATGATCAACCCGTAATCATGTTTATGGGTCTTGAATGGATCACTTCTTACTACACTAGTGAGTTGTTTAAGCAATTTAGGTGAGACTGTATGCCTCCCTACCGTGATTGTGTAGTTGCCATAGACAGGCCCATTAAACACAATGACTTCACAAATTACCTTGAGTTCTGGAATGATGTAGTCAAAATGGGCATCCCGAAAGACTAAAAGGATTATCTTGACCAAATTAGAGAAGAGATAACAGATCTTTTGAGAAAGTCAGAGAAGAGATTAAAGAGACTTTCTGTTGTTGGTCCCTCCGAGGATTCAAATATTAGGAAGAATGTACAGGTACAAGCAATTTTGTGCATGGTTTCTCAATAGTATTCATTTCCAAGTGAGTTTCTCGATTAATTTCTTTCTAGATTAGTGTTGTTTTCATATTATGTGTATTCTTTTCTTGCAGCATTCTCTAGCAACCAACCTTCAGAACCTTTCAACAGAAGTTCGAAAGAAACAATCAAATTATTTGAAATGACTTCAACAGCAGAAAGAGGTAAGTGTTGAGGAAGAAGTACCATTTCTTGTGTTCAATTTTGGTAGTCTTCTAACAGTAATTTGTAATGTAGGGTGCGGATGTAGTTGATATAGAAATGAACTTAAATGAGGCCAAAAGGGAAGATGATGAGTTTGACGACCTTGTAATATTAATTTCTTGTTATTCCATGTGCAAATTTACAACTATTTTCAGTCATTTATTTACAATGCAGAACTTGAGAACTTATTTTATCATGTGGTAAATAAATATTCGATTGATTTGATGATATGAGCTAGTAAATATTTTTGGATATCTGTAAAGGAAACTTCTTATAATATATGACTTTGGTGGATCTAGATTTTATTTTATTTCTTATTGTGTTCTTTGTATTTGAAGTTCTTAAGGTGCTCACACATATCAAAATTTGCTTTCTTTCTCTTGGGGTTACTCTTTATTGTTCTCCACCTTTGTTGTCATGGAAATTAATGGACTGATCTGATAGTATATATAAAATAGGGGTTTAATGAGCATCAAATGGCAAAATTGAGAAAAAACGAAGCATTTAATGTCGAAAGAGAAAAGGAAATCTAACAAATATATGGAAAGTTCTTTAGTATGATTAGATTTGGTTTGTATGTAGCAAAATTAAATATAAACCATAATTGTTGTAGGTGGTGGAATAAGTAAATGAGCTAGCTCAAATAATGAAAGATCTATCAGTTCTTGTGATTGATCAGGCAAGACCAACCTCATAATCTGTTACGACTTGTTTCGTAAGATGTGTTTATGGGTTCAAGAATCAAGTTCTTGATCTTAGGACCGGTGTAAATTCTATAATCAAAGGGCAGCGAAAGGTTTTCAATAGAGAATTTGGGGGAGGGGATAAAAGAACCAAGGGTGCGAAGAGAAATACTTATGGTGTATACCAAACAGTCCATAGTAAATAATAATAGACGAACGGAGTTGAAATTCATATCTTAATTATTCCATTCATGGGTCCTTGGGGAAGAAAGATCAGCCTTATATAGGTTACAACAAATACTAGAAAATAACAGAATTCGGTTTGTAAAATAGAAAAGGAAAGAAAAACAAAATATTAATACAACAAAACAGAAATCTGACCCATATGCACACTAGGATCGAGAACGGGTGCCGAGAAAGGTTTATGGAATTATTTTAGGACCGATGCCTTGATTTTAGACCCTAGCATTATCTCCCCCTTCAAAATTCGTCGCCCTCGACGAAAAAGACCGTGGTCTGCCGAGCCTCTAATGCGCATGCTCAATATTTCAAAGAATTCGGTCGGACTTCAGCAAGTCCAGTAAGTGTCGGAGTCTAGAACCGCATTTCTTAGAAGCCTTCGGTCTTCCCGCTCCGCAATCAGTCCCTCCTTTGGCCCAACACGCCAGGTGCAGAAAAAGGCCATTTTTCTTCCGGGCATACTGTAGAATGTCTTCAAACAATCAAGACCAGTCCTTTATCCAGACCAGCAACACATGTGCAACAACATCGCCAAGTCTTCTAACTACCTTCCTGGCTGGTGGTCGGTTGTTGGGTTGCTGGTTAAGCCCTTTGATTATGTGTTGGAAATTTTCTAGAGTGTCTTCCAAAACAAGTGAAACACTTTGGCCTTCGTTCTTACTCTTTATTTGTACCGTGGCAGCACCATTATAATCTTCCAAGGTCTTGTCCAGCTGGTCATCTTGCATTATGTTGACCTACGACCGAGGGGTACCCTGTTGGACCGTGAATGTGTGCAAAGAAATGACACGTTTGTCCCCTGTCTCAAACAGCAAAGGTGGGTCATAAAAACTTAATTCTTGGACGGGTTCTTGAACGAGTTCTTGGACTTCTTGCTGTTTAGCCGGGGCCATGAATATTTTGGATTCGCACCTATGATTGGGCTCCCAATTTTCATTGCAAGTATAACACATGTCTTCCTTGGGATCGGTTGTCCGGTTTGTGCTCGGCCAGACCGTGTTAACAATTCATGGTTTGGATAGCAGCGACGGCTTGGCGCTGCGACCGAATCGCATCAAGAGATCTTTCTTAAACACATCCCAGGACAATGATTCATTTTGGTTGCGATTCTGCAAATATGATTCATGCCAAGTTCTTGCCTTTTTAGAAAAATGAGTGTGGACAATGTCTAGTGTTGTGGCCTCATTCGTCTTGCCAACCCTAAAGACTTGCTCGGAAAATAAGAGCCAGCCCTCCAAATCAGTCCCATCAAATTCAGAAATATTAAAATTTGTGAGTCGGGTTGGAGAAAGGTAGTAAGAAGCAATATCATAGGGTCTGGTGCGGGGATCTTGGCCATTATTAAACGCACCTCTTTCAATGGTTGTCAAGCTTTTTCTAGCAGCATACCTTCTGTCCATACTTTGCTGAAAGACATTATGCAAAGCAGTTTGTTCGGTCATGTGTTGTTGCAGGGACGCTTGTATGGAGGCATATTGTTGGGACAGGCCTTCGAGTAGGGTCTTAAGAGCGTCCATGTCTTGTTTTCTATCGAGTTTCTTTCATTTGAGGATCGTCTTGCTCAGATACCAAGAATGTTACGACTTGTTTCGTAAGATGTGTTTATGGGTCCAAGAATCAAGTTCTTGATCTTAGGACCGGTGGAAATTCTATAATCAAAGGGCAGTGGAAGGTTTTCAATAGAGAATTTGGGGGAGGAGATAGAAGAACCAAGGGTGCAAAGAGAAATACTGTTGGTCTATACCAAACAGTCCATAGTAAATAATAATAGACGAACGGGGTCGAAGTTCATATCTTCATTATTCCATTCATAGGTCCTTGGGGAAGAAAGATCAGCCTTATATAGGTGATGTCTTGCTCTAGAATATTCGGTTACAACAAATACTAGAAAATAATAGAATTCGGTTTGTAAAATAGAAAAGGAAAGCAAAACAAAATATTAATACAACAAACCATAAATCTGACCCATGTGCACACTAGGACCGAGAACGGGTGCTGAGAAAGGTTGCTGAAATTATTCTAGGACCGAGGCCTTGATTTTAGACCCTAGCATAATCCAACATTGGTTTTTACAGTTTTGATATTTATGAAGTTAACTGTATCTATATATTCAAACAGGGAACAATTGTAGACCAGATTGACTACAATATCCAGAATGTAGCTGCATCAGTTGATGAAGGCCTTAAGTAGCTTCAGAATGTTGTATTTTTTTATAAAAAAAATAATTCACATCTATACTATTATTAATGTTTGGGAATTGAATGGACATTGTAGGCTGAGAGATCTCAAAAACAAGGAGGGATGGTAATGTGTGCGACGGTTCTCATAATTATGTGTGCGGTTATGTTAGTCCTTCTAATCCTCAAGACAATACTCTTCTATTAATGGGAACTCAGGTTCAGATAAACCGGGTTGGACATTTATGCCGGAGGTTTTGAGGTAAATGAGTTTATACGTTTATGTGTATTGAAACATTCTACTTGCGTTTCTCTAATCATCGTCTAGTTGTTTTTGACTTTCCAACTGAAATTGCTAATAATCAGTTGTTCTTATCCAGGTGGTTGATTGGACTCCCCGTTTCAAAATCTGAGGAAGAGAAAATAACAGGAGCCGAAAAACTTCAGGAAAGCAGGTGATTAAAAATTTTTCTAACTATGAAATACGAATTCCTAAAGAATAAAGGATCTCTTATGTGGGATAACTTGGTTTATGATCTTGTACCTTACTTGTAACAAGTTATTTAGTGCAATATTTGTTTAATTTAGGTAGGATTTTCAAGATGACATGCATTTGTTGTGAGAATTCTATTTTGTATTCATCTTGTAATTTAATCATTCTTGATGCAGCTGTGTGATTTTTGTTTTATATTGTTCTTAATCTGAATTTACTTTTTTTCTTGATTCTTGCTACAGGACAATTTCAAAAGCATTCATCAGGGAAGAACAAAATGCACTGCAGGAAATGGTAGTGTAGCAGCCTAGAAAGAAGAAAGAAGAAATGGTAGTATAATGGAGGACCAAAAGTTTTTAGTGGATTGATTGAATCATAAAGTAATATTGTCATTTTACTTTGTGGAATATTGTTTTGTAGTTACACGGTATAAAAAAAGATTTCACATTCTAAGTATGCAATTATAATAAAATAATAAATTAAATTTTTAATTTTTTTTTTTGTTTTTGCAAAAGAAGTGGCGATTGGTTAATAAAGGAAGTGGCGATTGGTTATTATATCAATCATTATAGGCCTATAGCGATTAGTTATTTACCAATCGCCGTTGCCAATTAAAGAAATAACGAGAAGACTTATGTCGATTGAGAGCGATTGGTATATGACCAATCGCTATAGGCCTATAGCGATTGGTTTGGAGTTTAATAGCGATTGATAAAACAATCGCTATAGGTTTTTTTTACTAGTGATAACGCATAGAATTTTGATTATATCTCAACACATTTAAATAATTCAATTAAGAGTTATAACAATATCCTAAATCAATTTCCTATTCTCAGTTTCTTATATTTCAAACAAGACACCTCAATTATTTAAACTCAAAATACATAATACATTAAGTAATTTCTAAGAAGCCTATCTAAACACATCCTTCTTAAATCATGTAATGACACATTATAACAAAATCCAAAGTTATTTTCATTAAAGGAATAAAATTAATTTTTCTATTCATTCCAAAATGTAAACTATGTACAAGATTATAGCATGAGATCCACTATTCTAGAGATCTCCAATATATTAATTAAGCCAATCATATATAAAAAACCCTAAGATAATTATTAATTGATTACATTTATTACACCACCGTAATCGAAGCAGATGGGCAATGTACACTGGTGAAAAAGGGGTCAAAACCGAGAGTTAAAACTCTCGGTTTTGACCCTATAACTTTCGGTGAAGACACCTTACCGAAGGTTTTAGTTACCCTCGCCATCCCTCGGTATTGACACTCTCGGGACTTCCATAAAGAGAAAAACCGAGAGTTATATGAAAACTTTCGGGTTTTTCTCTTTGTGGAAAAACCGAGGGTTTTACAAGACCTTTCGGTTTTTCTCATTTTGGAAAAATCGAGGGTTTTACAAAGACCTTTCGGTTTTCCTCGTTTATGGAAAAACCGAGGGTTTTATAAAGACCTTTCGGTTTTCCTCTTTTTACAAATAACTTTCGGTTTTTCTCTGTGTGGAAAAACCGAGGGTTTTGCAAAGAACTTTCGGTTTTACCCGAAGAGGAAAACCGAGAGTTATTTACAAAACTTTCGGTTTTCCTCTTCTGTTAAAACCGAAAGTTTTGTAAATAACTCTCGGTTTTCCTCTTCGGGTAAAACCGAGAGTTTTCCACTAACTCTCGGTTTTCTCCTTTTCAAGAAAACCGAAAGTTATATTAAAACTCTCGGTTTTTACATAAACGAGGAAAACCGAAAGTTTTGTAAATAACTCTCGGTTTTCCTCTTTAGGATAAAAACCGAGGGTTTGTCATATAACTCTCGGTTTTCTCTTTGGCTAAAAACCGAGAGTTTTCTAATATCTCTCGTTTTTTCCAAAAAGAGAAAAACCGAGAGATTTCAATATTACTTTCGGTTTTTTCCCCTAAATTTTTAAAAATGTGCGGATTATTTTGCTCGCAACCAAAACCTAACCAAAACCTGTTCAGCCAAACCAATATATTAATGATAAAAGAAATGCAGCATACATTAAACGATCACATTAATTGATGATGAAGATTACAAAATTCGAAACCAAACAAATATTCCGAACAATCTGTTATAAATTCAACTACTATAATGAAAACATGTTCATAATCGAAACAACCTTAGCTTGTGGGGGGAGGAGGTGGTTGTTGCCTCATATATAATTCGATTCTCTCCATTCTCGCGTTCATCTCTGACTTCTCCCTCTCCATTTTTTCGGTAATCTCTAACTTCTCCCTCTCCATTCTTTCCACAATTTCTTTCTTTTCTGATTGCAATTCTTCCATTTTGCGCCTTCTTTCTTCATCTCTCTTCTCCAGTTCCTCCAGCTTGAGCTTCATTATTTGATTTTCTTCTAACAATCGCTCATTGTTTCGCTGTGAACTGTTTCCACTACGACGATCCTCACGAAAGTGTGTGGGCCGGACGCCTGATCCCATTCCGAACACTACCCCGTGTTTTTGTTGTCCGAACACCCTCTCCGTCAATTCAAAATCCGATATTCCCGGTTCGTTACTAACAACCTCTTCCATCTCAGCCTGCACAATTCAAATAAAATATCATTTCTATAATAAAAAACTAGACTTATTCAATTCACTTACAATTTTCTCTTGCACGTGTTCGTCCGGGACGGGTGTTGGGTTTTCTTGTGTCGGTTTTGGTGTACGGGTCCTCTTGAATACTTCAATTACAGACGGTGGCCGTCCCATTTCAATCGCCTGTTGAAATAAATGATTTATATAATTAATAACAATCTACATATTAAGTTATTACAAATAATGTACTTACCAACTCGTCTTCAATTTGTGCAAACGGTCTACTTCCTGTTCGATGCGGGAATTTCAGATTCTTCCGATTCTTCATATTTGTAGAACTGTGTCTCTGTATTTGAAATAACAAATGAAGTTAGATTAATTAATATCAACTTTTATTTGAATTATGAAACCGTACCTTAAACGTTTCTGTGAAGAAATGGTTGCGACACACAAACTCCCAATCATCTCGATCGTAGTCCGGTGGAGGATTAGCCAGTACCGTCGCCTCGTCTCCTTTGTGGACGCGGATATAATTCTTGTTCAAATCCGACCGCCATCTATCCCATATCTGATTGGCGTGTCCCAACCCGGTCTTTCGAAAATACTCAATGTCGCCATTAGTCGCTTCGAACGGATCCTGAAAAAAATAACATCCAAATGTTACAAATAATTATTTAATGACGTAATGTATAATCAAGTTATAAGTATTACCTTGATAGCAGTCCACAGTGAATCCAATTGGTCTGCACTTAAAGCCTTCCACTTGAGAAGACGGTGTGAGACGGCTGCGGGGTCCCGGATAATCGACCCCACATGTCTAGACCACCTTGTCCTTCCCACGTCTGTACCGCCTGGCCTCCCATCATTCTCTCTAAACGTTAGAGGGATCCTCGTCCCCGCTAGCCTCTTAGACAGCGCAATATTCTTGTTCTTCCTCCGTCTTTTACGGGCAGAAGATTCTTCAAAATTATCAAAATCTTAATTAAATATGTCAATCAATTGAAACACTAACTAATTTGTAAACGAAATACCTGTTGATGATGGGTCGGGAGTGGTCCCGTCCTCCTCCTCGTCTTCCTGCTCCTCGATAGGCTCCTCAAGACCCTCGTCTTCAGCCTCATCGCTAGGTAGGTTATCAGCGTATGTGCTCTCTATAAACTCGTGGAGCTCATCATCGTCTTCAGTCTCGTATGTTCGGGGAGGCGCAGTAGCTATCGGGACCACAAGAATCGGTGGTTGGTCTTTAGAAGACGATCCTCGTCGCTTTAACGACTCGGATTGGGCAAGTAGGTTTTGGTAACTCTTATCCAATTTCTTGGGTGTCTTCCTCATACTCTTCCAAGTTGTTTTAGGACCTTCAGACATTCTTAATTCACACCATTAATAAAAATGAGTGAATAATTGAAATAAAGTAGTAATAAAAATGAATATAAAGTTAAAAACATAATTAAATCTACCTAATTAATTAATCTCAACTATATGTTTGTAAACCGCGGTTTTATTTTTGTCACAATCTTCCAACCGGGTCGGGCTGACATATCAGGGGCGTAGAATACTTGTTTTGCTTGACTCGCCAATATATACGGGTCTTGACTTTGGGTTTTCAAAATTCGGTTTAAATTTACACTTACGAAGCCATATTTATCCACTTTCACTCCTAGTTCCCCCGAGTGTGTATCAAACCACTTACACTTGAATAAAACAACTCGTTTGTGAGAATAGTATTGTAATTCGATTATATCCGTCAAAACTCCGTAGTATGACATAGTTTCAGATCCGTTGTACCCCTCAACAACCACCCCACTATTTTGAGTTGTCAAACCTTCGTCGTATTTTTCTGTACAGAATTTGAATCCGTTTACTTTACACCAAACATACATAGACGAATACATACTTGGACCTTCTCCTAAGATCTTGAGGTCTCTTGATATGTCGTTAATTTCTGCTAAATGGGCGACCTATATATGTATCCGAAATGTAGTTGTTAATATGAATAAGAAGAGTTAGGATATATGGTTTGTAATTTACTCACTCGATGCTTGAAATATGCGGCAAACGTTTCTCCACTGGACTCGTTGTTATAATCTCTGCAAATAGATCGAATGCTAATTAGTAACACTCTTTAATGCTAATTAGTAACAGCAACATTGAATCTTACGTGTAAAAAGGTTCTGCTTCGGGACAATTTTTCAAAATGTAAGAATGAGCTGTCACTCGATCGAAATAATCCAAGTTGTATACTTTTCCGTTGGATAGGTCTTCCAATGATGCAAATATTGAAATCCCCGAGATTTCAGGTTGTGCATTTTCTTGATCTTGTTCCTCCATATACCTGGCACATAAACTAATACTTTCGTTAACAAGATAGCTCTCGCTTATAGAGGCTTCGGGGTGGTTATTATTCCGCAAATATCTTTTCATTGTACCCATGTAATGTTCAAAGGGATACATCCATCGATACTGAACAGGTCCTCCAAGCAAATCCTCAAATGACAAGTGAACCGGGAGATGCATCATGATGTCGAAGATTGACGGCGGAAAAATCATTTCAAATTTGCAAAGTGTCAATGTAATATCCATGTACAATTGTTCCAGGTCCTCTTGAATCAACTCTTTGAAGCACAACAACCGAAAGAAACGAGACAAATTTACTAACGCATCATACACATACTCTGGAAGCAATCCACGAGTTGCTAAAGGAATTAGATATTCCAACAAAATGTGACAATCATGACTCTTTAATCCCGAAAGCTTTTTCTCTTCCAAATTTACACAACCCCCGATATTTGAGCAAAACCCATCAGGCAACTTAAGATCTTTCAAGAAGTTACAAAGACGTATTTTATTATCGGATGTCAAAGTGAAAGGCGCTTCTGGATAATGAACAACTCCTTCATCATTTATAGGATGTAACCATGATTTTATGCCTAAGAGTTCTAAGTCTTTACGCGCTTTAGGACCATCCTTAGTCTTCTCTTTCACATTCATTATTGTTCCCAACACGCTATCATAGATATTTTTCTCAATATGCATCACATCCAAATTATGTCTCAATAATAGCGATTTCCAATAAGGTAGACGGAAGAAAATGCTAAGTTTGTTCCAATTGTCTCCCCGCGTTTCATGATATATCTTGGTTCTCTTGCTCATATCCGCACTAAGAATAATGTCTTCTAGGTCTCGTGCTTGCTCATAACTTTCTTGCCCCGTTAACAATCTAGGGGGATCCCTATAATCAGTTCGACCATCAAACGACTCTTTATCCCTTCTATATTTGTGCTTCGGTGGAAGGAAACGTCTGTGACCCAAGTAACATTGTTTGGAACCATGAACCAATCGAAGGGATACCGTGTCGTTGTTACAACAAGGACAAGCAAATTTACCTTTCGTACTCCAGCCTGATAAATTCGCGTATGCGGGAAAGTCGTTAATGGTCCACAACAACGCCGCTCGCATGTTAAAGTATTGCGAGGTGTGTGCATCAAACGTTTTCACACCTGTTTGCCACAGTTCATGCAACTCTTCGATCAATGGCTGGAGAAATATGTCAATTGCATCTCCCGGACTCTTTGGACCCGGAATTAACATAGATAAGATGAAATTGCTAGAATCCATACAAGTCGTGGGTGACACATTATAAGGAACGAGAATAACCGGCCAAACACTGTATGATTTTTTCCCATTTGCAAATGGCTGAAACCCATCGCTTGATAAACCCAGTCTTACGTTTCGAGATTCTGAAGCAAAATCTGTATAATTTTCATCAAACGTCTTCCATGTTAAGGAATCAGCGGGATGTCTCAACGTATCACTATCAACTCTTCCTTCTTTATGCCATCTCATCATTGGAGCCGTTTTTGAGGACATGTATAGTCTTTGCAGTCTTGGTATTAAAGGGAAATATCTCAACACCTTTTTTGGAATGAATTTCCCGTTTTGCTTCTCCCGAACTGTCCCACTTGTTTGGTCGACTTTCCATCTTGAAAGACCGCAAACTCTGCAAGAATCTTCATTTACGTCGTCCTTCCAAAATAGCATACAGTTGTTCTTACATGCGTCTATCTTGTCATATTTAAGTCCGATATCAGTAATGAATTTTTTACTTTCGTAGTATGAGTTTGGCAATTCAGCGTCAATCGGTAATATGTAGTCTTTAAGCAGACGCAGCAACATATCGAACGAAGAATTCGTCCACTGACATACATTTTTTATGTGAAGTAGTTTCAGTAGTGCCGATGATTTCGTTATTCGAGCACCGTCATACAATGGCCGTTTGCAATCATCAAGCAATTTATAAAATTTATGCGCATCTTCGACTGGTTCATCGTTGCTCGGAACGTTATTAACGTTGGGGAACAAATCGTTTATAAATTCGTGCATATAACGTTCTTCGTTGACCTCTTCATTAACTGTATTATTCATCTCCGGTCTCGCATCGTTGAATTCCGGCACGGCATCCTCCGACTGATCATCGTCATCATCATCATCATCATCATCATCTAAGTCATCGGCATCTTCATCGACATCGTCATTAACAACTTGAGTAGTACGTCTCTTTTCTCCATGAAAATACCAATACTCGTAATGAACATTTATTCCATAAATGATGAGGTGAGTCTTCACTTCGTCTATTTCCATAAACGGCGTGTTCAAGCATTTCACGCAGGGTCATTTCACGGTTTGTCGGGATGTATTCCTAACAGCATACTCGAGGAATTTGTCAACACCTTCCTCGTAATCTGGATGATCTCGACGTAAGGTCATCCAGCTTTTATCGGGTACTTCCATATTTCTAATAAAATGGAAAACACCCGTGATTATTACTTACTTAAAGTTGTCTAAATTAATTAGGATTACATAATGCTAACATAATTTCTACCTATTCTATAATTATCCAACCAAAGTTCAATTTAATCTAACATTATCCAACCAAAATTCAAATTAAAATAACATTGTCCAACCAATATTCAACATAAACAAACAATAATAAAACCTAACATGAATGTAACTTAAATCTAGCATAATCTAACATTATTTAATTCATACACATTTCAAAACAATCAATTCTAATCCCACATAATTTTATTCATACACAAATCATTCGATATAACAATGCTAACCATCATATATAATTCAAACCCAATCTAATTCAACATTATTTCATTAATACCCATTTCAAACCTAATCTAACATAATCTAACATAAACCAAACCTGATACCTAATCTAACATAAATCAAACCTAACATAAATCAAACTTCAATCTAACATGGAAAACTAACATGAAAATGTAACATAAATCTAAAATTAAACTAACCTAACTATATAATAAACCAACATGAACTAACCTTGCACAAAAAGAGCGATGAAGAAGAGCAGCGGATGTAGATCGACGGACCGACAGTGGGCGACTGAAATTCGTAATTCAAACCTAATAACAATAAATCAAACCAACCAAAATCTAAGAAAAAT
The DNA here is from genome assembly GCF_907164915.1 of Impatiens glandulifera. Lineage (NCBI taxonomy): Eukaryota > Viridiplantae > Streptophyta > Magnoliopsida > Ericales > Balsaminaceae > Impatiens > Impatiens glandulifera. The sequence continues at coordinate 20,402,130 of NC_061863.1, read as the reverse complement.
ACAACAACCAATTCCAAAAAACCTAACACAAAACCAATCCAAAACAATCCAATACATAATCTAAGAATATTATCAACCTAATCTAACATTAATCCAACATTATTAATCTCAAAACAAAATCCAACAACCAATTCCAAAAAACCTAACACAAAACCAATCCAAAACAATCCAATACATAATCTAACAATAATATCAACCTAATCTAACAATAATCCAACAATCTTAATCAAAAAACAAAATCCAACAACCAATTCCAAAAAACCTAACACAAAACCAATCCAAAACAATCCAATACATAATCTAACAATAATATCAACCTAATCTAACAATAATCCAACAATCTTAATCAAAAACAAAATCCAACAACCAATTCCAAAAAACCTAACACAAAAACATAATCTTAAAACCTAATCCAATACATAATCTAACAATATTATCAACCTAATCTAACATTAATCCAACATTATTAATCAAAAACAAAATCCAACAACCAATTCCAAAAAACCTAACACAAAAACATAATCCTAAAGCCTAATCCAAAATCTTATCAAAAACTAATTTCAAAACCTAATCTAACCTAATCTAACACTTAATCAAAGAAGAATCTAACAATAATATGGAAAAACAAGGAATTTACCTTATCTTCAAGCGGCAGGCGGCGGCGACTGGCGGCAGGGAGGCGTCGCGGGTTTCTTCAATCGGCGTCTGGCGGCAGTCTTCAATCGGCGTTGCGGCTTTCTTCAATCGGCGTCGGCGGCGGCTTCTGTCGGACGTCGTCTTCGGGCGGCGTCGATCTTCGATTCAAGGCGGCGCGGAGGAGAGAGGGGAGAAGAAAACGGGGAAGAAGAAAACGGGCCGGGAAGAAGAAAAGGGAAAAAGAGGGCTTTTTGTTTTTTTATTTAACTTCATTACCGAAAGTTTTCCTAAAACTTTCGGTTTTTATATTGAGAAAAACTGAAGGTTTTATTAAAACTCTCGTTTTTTCTCAATGTAAAAACCGAGAGTTTTACTAAAACTTTCAGTTTTTTCATTGATAAAAACCGAGAGTTTTAATAAAACCTTCGGTTTTCATATTGATAAAAAACGAGGGTTTTACTATAACCTTCGGTCTTCTCGATATAAAAACCGAAAGTTATATTTAAATTCTCGGTTTTGATAATTATTTCCGAAAGTTATATAATAAACTTTCGGGTTTACAACTTCACAAATTTGAAAATTAATTGGTTTATCACTTTCTAATAACCTAGAACAACATTAATTTAACACATTGGATATCCTTAAAACATTCCCCAATCCATATAATCAAACATTACACAAATACATAGGATCATCATACACAAACATACATATATATACACTTCTTTATATAATCAAACACAATCATAAACATTTTAACATTAAACAAAATAATAATTTTTAAAATACAACACACAATTGATTATATTAGTTAGGAGTCTAGATTAGTAGGTTTAAAACTAAATAAATTAACAAATTAGGTAGTGGTAAAACCGAAAGTTAATAGTATAACTTTCGGTTTTTATTGGTATTTGCGAAGGTTTTGAATAAACCTCTCGGTTTTTCTCAATTATATTCCGAGAGATATGTCTAAATCTCTCGGTTTTGAAAGGTGTACAATTTAATTTAATTAGGTAAAAACGAAAGTTAATTGTATAACTTTCGGTTTTGATGGTTATTTCCGAAAGTTATACAATTAACTTTCGGAATTACAATTTCAAAAATTGCTAAATTAATAGGTCTTTAACCTTCTAATGACTTTGAAGGTCATTGTTTTAACTTATTTGATATCCTTAAAACATTTCAAAATCTATATGATCAAATTTTGTACACATTCATATGATCATCAAACACAAACATACATATACACTTCTTTATATAATCAAACACAAACATACATATACACTTCTTTTTAACATCAAACACAATCTTCATTTTCAAAATATAACACACACTTGATTGTATTAGTTAAGGGTCTAGATTAGTAGGTTTAAAACAAAATAATTTAACAAATCAGGTAGTGTTAAAACCGAAAGTTAATAGTATAACTGTCGGTTTTGATTGGTATTTGTGAAGGTTTATTTGAAAACCTTCGGTTTTTACCCTCCCCATACTTAGAAAATTTTCAGATTTTTTTAATGTAAGGTAAAAACCGAAGGTTTATTTGAAAACCTTCGGTTTTTACCCTTCCCCATACTTAGAAAATTTTCAGATTTTTTTAATGTAAGGACAAAACCGAAGGTTTATTTGAAAACCTTCGGTTTTTACCCTCCCCCATACTTAGAAAAATATCAGATTTTTTTAATGTAAGGTAAAAACCGAAGGTTTATTTGAAAACCTTCGGTTTTTACCCTTCCCCATACTTAGAAAATTTTCAGATTTTTTTAATGTAAGGACAAAACCGAAGGTTTATTTGATAACCTTCGGTTTTTACCCTCCCCCATACTTAGAAAATTTTCAGATTTTTTTAATGTAAGGTAAAAACCGAAGGTTTATTTGAAAACCTTCGGTTTTTACCCTTCCCCATACTTAGAAAATTTTCAGATTTTTTTAATGTAAGGACAAAACCGAAGGTTTATTTGAAAACCTTCGGTTTTTACCCTCCCCCATACTTAGAAAAAAATCAGATTTTTTTAATGTAAGGTAAAAACCGAAGGTTTATTTGAAAACCTTCGGTTTTTACCCTTCCCCATACTTAGAAAATTTTCAGATTTTTTTAATGTAAGGACAAAACCGAAGGTTTATTTGAAAACCTTCGGTTTTTACCCTCCCCCATACTTAGAAAAAAATCAGATTTTTTTAATGTAAGGTAAAAACCGAAGGTTTATTTGAAAACCTTCGGTTTTTACCCTTCCCCATACTTAGAAAAAAATCAGATTTTTTTAATGTAAGGACAAAACCGAAGGTTTATTTGAAAACCTTCGGTTTTTACCCTTTCCCATACTTAGAAAAAAATCTAATTTTTTTAATGTAAGGTCAAAACCGAAGGTTTATTTGAAAACCTTCGGTTTTTACCCTCGCCATACTTAGAAAAATTTTTAATGTAAGGTAAAAACCGAAGGTTTATTTGAAAACCTTCGGTTTTTACCCTTCCCCAATATTTTAAAAAAAATCAGATTTTTTTAATGTAAGGTAAAAACCGAAGGTTTATTTGAAAACCTTCGGTTTTTACCCTTCCCCATACTTAGAAAATTTTCAGATTTTTTTAATGGAAGGACAAAACCGAAGGTTTATTTGAAAACCTTCGGTTTTTACCCTTTCCCATACTTAGAAAAAAATCTAATTTTTTTAATGTAAGGACAAAACCGAAGGTTTATTTGAAAACCTTCGGTTTTTACCCTCCCCCATACTTAGAAAAAAATCAGATTTTTTTAATGTAAGGTAAAAACCGAAGGTTTATTTGAAAACCTTCGGTTTTTACCCTTCCCCATACTTAGAAAAAAATCAGATTTTTTTAATGTAAGGACAAAACCGAAGGTTTATTTGAAAACCTTCGGTTTCTACCCTTTCCCATACTTAGAAAAAAATCTAATTTTTTTTATGTAAGGTCAAAACCGAAGGTTTATTTGAAAACCTTCGGTTTTTACCCTCGCCATACTTAGAAAATTTTTTAATGTAAGGTAAAAACCGAAGGTTTATTTGAAAACCTTCGGTTTTTACCCTTCCCCAATATTTTAAAAAAATCAAATTTTTTTAATGTAAGGTAAAAACCGAAGGTTTATTTGAAAACCTTCGGTTTTTACCCTTCCCCATACTTAGAAAATTTTCAGATTTTTTTAATGGAAGGACAAAAGCGAAGGTTTATTTGAAAACCTTCGGTTTTTACCCTTTCCCATACTTAGAAAAAAATCTAATTTTTTTAATGTAAGGTCAAAACCGAAGGTTTATTTGAAAACCTTCGGTTTTTAGGCTCCCCATACTTAGAAAAAAATCAGATTTTTTTAATGTAAGGTAAAAACCGAAGGTTTATTTGAAAACCTTCGGTTTTTACCCTTCCCCAATATTTTAAAAAAAAATGGGTCAAAACCGAAGGTTTTCAAATAAACTTTCGGTTTTGGCGATGCGGTTTTTTTTAAAAAAATATGAAAAGTCAACAAAAACATAATTAATTAATAAAACATATTAAACCAAACCAAACAAACATAATAACAATAATTCATAAATATTAAAACATAACTGTCATAAACCCATAATAAATCCATAATAAATCTACAAATTAATTATTAGATGGGGTGGAAGGAGCGGGTGGTTGATTCAGTCGACTCCTCAACAAGACAAGTTCTTGTTCGAGATTCTCTAATCTCTGAGACATTTCGGCCCGGTCCGCTTTGATTTCACTCAGCAAACGACCTCTTTCGGCATCCCTTAGTCGGATTTGTTCCATTTCCAGCGTCATCTTTCTGACCTCTTCCTCACGTGCCGCAATTTCTGATTGTGTTATCAGATTCTGGTAACACGGATGCAGTTTCTCCGGTGTACGCCGAAGTCTCTTCCATGTCGAATCATCACCCATATCCTAAATGCATTTCAGATATATGTTTATATATATATATATTCATCAAACAAAATAACGTAAACTAACATAAATCTAGATCTATAATATATATATATACAAACTTAAGAAAAATCTAAATCTTACAATAAACAAAACAAAAAAAACCAAATCAAACAAATTACCTGAAGAGAGGAGAAGAACCCGCGGCTTGGAGGAGGCAGGCGGCGGCGGAGGCGGAAGAGAGAGAAAGGAGAGAAGCGGAATGAAAAAGAGAAGGGTTAGGGTTTGTATTTATAGAGGTTGAGGCCGAAGGTTTTCATAAAACTTTCGGTTTTGATATTAGTCAAAACCGAGGGTTTATTATAAAACCTTCGGAAAAACCAATTTCAAAAATTTGATTTTTTTTAAATGAGCAAAACCGAAGGTCCTTTGTAAAACTTTCGGAAATGAAATTTTCAAAAAATGCAAAACCGAAGGGTCTTTGAATAACCTTCGCAATTAAAAAACCAAGGGATTTCAAAACCGAAGGTTTTTCCTAAAACCTTCGCAAATAACCCACACCCAACACTTAGAATTTTTTTGGGTTTTTTGGGAAGGTAAAAACCGAAAGTTTTTTGTAGAACTTTCGGTAATAAATAATAAACCCGAAGGTTTTACACCCCACTCGGAATCTATTTTTAATCCCGAAGGATTTGTTCCTCTCGGGAGTATTTAGGAGAGGTTTACAAAACCTTCAGGAAAAACCGTCGGTAAAGGTCCTTTTTTTACCAGTGGTATGCTGAGATTAGATCGAAATTCTTTAAAAAAAACTCTCAAAAGCCCCTTCGTGAAGATATCCGCAAGTTGAAAGCGAGATGTGACATGAAAAACTCGAACTTGACTGTATGAGAACTTGTCATAAACAGAATCTCCATCTCAATGTGCTTGGTCTGTTGGTGCTGAACAGGATTACTAGAGAGGTAAATCATACTAATACTATCACATTAAACAAGAGTAGAAGTAGGATTTGGGCAATAAAGTTTTGGGAGTAAATTTTGTAGCCAACAAGTTTCTGAAACCACATTCGCAACCGCCCGGTACTTAGTCTCGGCACTAGAACGGGACAAAATGGTTTGGTGTTTAGTCGATCAAGAGATTAGATTATCTCTCAAGAAGGCAAAGTAGCCAAACGTCGAACGACGTGTGTCTGGACACCCACCCTAGTCAGCATTAGTATAAGCCAAGAGGGATGTAATAGAGGATGGAGACAAATGAAGGCCAAAATCAAAAGTTCCCCAAATATAATGGATAATTCTCTTTAGAGTCGCTATGTGTACCTCCTGGGGATCATGCATGAAGAGACAAATATGTTGAACCAAATACGTGATATTAGGACAAGAAAATGTCAAATATTGTAGTGTACCATCCAGACTGCGGTACAAAGAAGAATCTGACATAAGAGAATAGACTGAAGTCCCAAGTTTCGGTGTGGTATCAATTGGCGTAGTCCATGACTTACAAGTTGACATACCCACGCGGTCTACAATCTCAGACCCATACTTTCATTAAGAGAGGAACATACCATTTGCATGAGGCGTTACCAAAATTCCTAATAAATAATGCAAAGGACCCAAATCCTTCATAGAAAAATTCCATACTCAAGTTGGAGATGAAGAATCGGCGAAGAGAGTTAGAGGATACTGTCAATATTATATCATCAACATACAATAACATGTATACCATGTGCTCACCATGGCGAAACACCAACAATGAGTAATTTGAAACAGTCTAGAAAAAACAAGTGTGGACACAAAATCTGTAAAACGTTTATTCCAAAGTCAAGGAGCATGCTTCAAACCATACAATAAATTCTTCAAATGACAGACATGATGATGAAATTAGGAATCTTTGAACCCAAGGGATTGATGTATGTATACAACATCATCAAGAGTGCCATGGAGAAAAGTATTCTTTATATCAAGTTGGTGAATTGACCTTTTCTTCAATATGGTAAGACTAAGGACCAACCGAATAGTGGTCGGTTTGACAACAAGACTGGAAGTCTCCCTACAATCAATGTCAACCTTTTGAATTTTTCCATACCTATAAGACATGATTTATGCCTCTCAAAAGAACCATCAACACGGTCATTTTGAGTAAAGACCCATAAAGAACAAATAATATTAACATCACTTAGACAGGGAACCAACTCCCGTGTTATAATAACAATTAAAACATTAAACTCTTTCTACATGGCTAACTTCTAGGTGGGATCTTGTAGGGAAGATACAAGGTTACGAGGTAAATGAGATTTAAACCTAGTAGAAAGAAGGTTAAAAATACGTTTGGGCTGAAACACCCCCACTAACTTCGAGTGACCGATCAAAGAGAAGAGGGAGGATGAACGGGAGGGGGGAGGAGGTGGAGGTGGATATGAATGTGTAGAATGATGATGAATCACATATGGTGATGGAGGATCATCGAGAAAATCATATGAGAGTGGAGGGGATTGAATTTCAGCAAAAGAAAAACCAGACTCATCAAAGATGACGTGACAATAAATAATAATTTTATCATTTGATATGTCAAAACACTTATAGCACTAGTGATTCGGTGGATATCCAAAAATGACACATTGGGTAGAACGTGGAAGAAGTTTATAAATCGTTGTGGATGGATATAGAGGGTAACATAAACACTCAAACACGCATAAATGGTCATATGTTAGATCTTTGTAGTACAAACGTTGTAACGGAGTAACGTATGCCATGTATTTACGTAGAAGAATATTTAAGAGGTATGTGGCAATTTGGAGAGCATGATGTCAAAATGATGTGGGTATATTGACATGAGTGAGTAATGTACGAATCATATTATTGATAGTACGAAATAATGTTTCAGCCTTGTCATTCTGAGATGAAGTGTGAGGACATCAGAAGTGAAAGGTCATCCCATGCGTGGACGTAAATTCCTTAAACAAATGATTATCAAATTCCCTCCCATTATCACATTGAAAAGATTTATCCCTCTCAAATTGGGTTTTGATGAGTGTCCGAAATTGCAAGAAAGCACTAAACACTTTAGATTTGTGAGATGAAGGAAAAGTCTACAAAAAAGACGAAAAATTATCGAGAAAAAAAATTTAATATCTATGACCAATAGAACTTAACACATGAGACGTCCATACATCACTATGAATAATGTCAAACTATAACAAAGAAATCGAAGTAGAAGCCTTAAACAACAAACGAACATGTTTTCCCAATGAACACGAAGTACAAATATGAGAAAATGTTGTTTATTACAGTGAATTAATTTATTTAATCTAAGAGATTCAAAACTAGAGTTGTCAGGATGACCCAAATGACTATGCCACAAGGATGACGATAAATCAATAAAACTATAAGACAACACCTGACTCCCAGTTGTGACTCGATATAGATTACATCGACTGTCACATCTCATTAGACACTTTCCCATCCAAAAATCTTTAACAAAAAACCCAAAAGGATCAAACTCAACAAATACAAAATTATCCATAGTAAATTTACGAACAAAAACTAGATTTTTAACAAGAGTAGGAGCATGGAGAACATATTGAAGGTAAGTTTAGGATTCAAAGTAGAAATAGTGGTATGCCTAATACCCAAACCGAAATTGTATTACTATTACCTACAAGAATATCACGTTTAATGCTTGAATTAAAATAAGACAAGAGAGTACCTTATTGAGATGTCATGTGGGACGTCGCACCCGTGTCCATGTACCATGTCGGATCAGGTGACATAATACCAAGGGTATACATGGTCGATTTAATGTTCTTCGGAGGTGGAGACTAAGCCATGTATGCTTGCGGATGGGGGTCAAGGAGACCTGACTGTTGTTATGGCGTCGACGGACGAAAGGTAGAAGGAAGTCTCTTCTATTGAGCCATTGGATATGGGCATGGAGGAGAAGCCCATGGCCATTGCCAAGAAAATGATGGTGGGCCTGAATGACCAGCCCATTGTTTCGACCAGGGAGAAGGAGGCCGACTTTAGACTTGGCACTAGGACTACCCCGATCGACTCCCATTACGAGAGCCCTTCTTTTGTGGCTTCTGTCGAGATCCCCATGATGACATATGCTGTGACCCATTCATCTCATACGTGTTTGAGACAAGAGCTAAACCTGACGTTGGTGCTAAACTATAGGCCACTCGTTTCGCCAAGCTAGATTCCTTCAAAACCAACATGGGTCGCGCTTAGTAGAACTAAGGCAAATGATCACTCTGCTGGAGTAATGGCGCCACCCCGTTGTATGCCTCCAATAGGCCCGCGACCAACTACAATACGAGGCAATCATTTGAGACCAGACTACCGATGCCCTGCAACTGATCGGCCAAGACTTTGAGATGTTGAGAATCAGCCGAAACCCCGGGAAAATCCACCACGATAGTGGTGGAAAACTCTTGCTCGAGGGAAATCGCACGAGAATGACGCTTATCTTGAAAATCCCACGTAGCCGTGTCCAAGCTAGCTAGGTTGTAGAGTCCGGTTCCAAGATCGTGTGAAGGAGATCATGTGAGATTGTGGCATAAATCCGCTAAAGAACAATGGCATTGAGAGTTAACCACATATCTTTCTCTTCATCCTTCGATGGTGATGGTATAACAGGAATCGGTCGGATGATGTGATGAAGGAACCGATGTGAATGGGCATGGATCTTGAACAACTCCGTCAATATCATGTATTGAACGTTTTCCAACTCAAGAACAATAGAGACGTGATTCTTGATGTTAGAAACGACATGGGTCGGGTGAAATCCTTGTTTGTTACTCGTTATCGGAAAAGAAAAGTGATTGAAGAGAAGATGAACATAAGATGAACTGTTAGGATACGACGTAAAAAAGTGATTGAAGAGAAGATAGTAGAAAATGGACTGTTAGGTTAAGGCGCGGCGGAAGAGAGAAGAGAGAAAAACCCTAGGCTCTCATACCATACAAGAATATAATTCGTTGTTCTATTCATTCTAAATTCTAAATTATATACAAGATTATAACATTAAGATACATTAATTTAGATATCTCTAATAAATTAATTAGACCAATCATAAATAGAAAATCCCAAGATATTTACATTTATTATAAATCAAAATCAAAATTTCTCAATTAAATTATCTCATCAACACCAACTTATTTCAGCATTTTTAGTTGAGCATTCAATGCATATTGATTCATCTTCAGCATGATTGTTCCTAAGATTATACATGGTCCAATGACTAGAACTAAACATTATTCCATCATCATCTCAACTAAGAATATAAACCAAACATCATTGTATAAAAATCTTCTTCAATTTTCATTCAACTTCAACAAAATTCAATCAATTATTTTTAAACATAAGAGGGTGAAAGAATGATCTGCTACTGTTTCACATTCCAATTCCCCTGTTCACATTATTGATGTGCTCAACGGAAGCTTTTTTTTTTTTTTTTTTTCTCTTTTTCATCCTAAATTTCTTGTTTTCCAATCCTTGTTTTTGCTTCTATTATAAGTACATGTTTCTAAATGAGATAAAAGCAAATTCTAATAATCAATCAATAATAGCTAGGTAATTAAATTGTCTTTCATATAATTATCTAAAGCACATTATAGCCGTTGCAAAACATTTGTTTGTGAGGATTTTTCCCAAACGGTAAATATGGCATGTTTTTATGACATTTTCCACTAAAATATTAGTTATTGACTAATGATTTTTTTTGTTGACCTAAACATCTTCCACTGTTTTTTGTGGGTATTATGTGCCTTCTAAAAATTTGTGATATATTCTTTTACTGTCCAAAATCTCGTTCCAAGTTTTAAATTTTTTATTCTTTTTATATTTTGCAATGGTAAATTTAGTTGGAAAATGGGTATTTTTATTTTTAGTGTTTGGACCACGAATAGTGAAGAAAGGAGAGAGAGAATTGGTAGTAAAAGGTAGTGTGATAATCTGATGTTAAATTATTTGATTAAACTAGACCTAGAGGGACCATTTTAAATGTAGAACCTATAAGAAAATCCATGGTAGTGGTCTCTCTATCTCAACATTCCACTATAATCCTAAACTTAGACTTCTTGCCTCAAGCATGCCCCCATACTTTCTTGCCTAGCATGTTAATTATTCTTTCTGCATTATTTGTTTTCAGTCTATACAACTTTTTCACATAATTTATCTCGGGTAGCTCTTTAGAGGATGAATGTCATGCCTTAGGATTAATTACTTCAATCATTTATTTTGTAGATGACATTTGATATTTCTTTTTTGAAATACATAGATCCAAGTCCTTTTTATTTGTCAAAGGTCTATAACATATATTTATAACTGATAATTAAAATTAAAATAAGTTCTATTAGATACAGAAAATTTTAACAAACACTCAAGTTCATCTAACCCAAAACAAAGAAATGTAATGTTTAATTAGAAGTTTAAAGTTTGCAATTGTAAGAATGTAGAATGATAAACTCATGTAATATAAGTATTTTTTTTAAGTTAAGTAATAAACATTTGAATAATCTACACCTCTGCTTAAACCTCTTCTTTTCTCTTGATTTTGGCCAGATCATCTTGTGGATATGAATTGTCAAACAGCTTAAGATTCTGAATCCTTGTTATCAACTATAATTTCATGTTTCCAAAAAATCTCAATCATGGTTCCATTTAAATTTATTTGTATTCATGATTCTTAATTATCATACTCATTTGTTTTTAGAGCAAATCATCAACTGATTCTTGTCAAGCTTCAACCATATCTATATATAACCTTTAATTAGTTTGCATGTAAAACATAAGTAAATTAGTGGTCATCATTCAAACACCTAATCTAAATATTTTTGCTAGTCTTAATTTAATGAAAAGTTTGATCTTGTAAGAACTAAATTAATATTTTACATGTTCCTTCACCAGAACCTCCTATAAATATTGGAATAATACTGAAAATCACTCCCCAAACAACCCTAAAAAAGTCCTAGCTAGATGTCCAACTTGTTCACCGGTTGTTTATAAATATATAATGTATATATGTAAAGTATTTCTTATATATGTAATATATTAGTACTGGTACAGTGTTTTGATAGAAAAAGCAAATGTGAGAATGGAATTGGTCGGTTTGAATCCACCCATGACCCATTAAACTGAGCCATGCGCAGAAAAGTGAAAAAGCAGATTCCAATTCCACTTAGCACCATTTTAAGGATTTTATTCATTCATTCATTCATTGAATCCCCACCTTCCAATGGACTTCCTAAGTTGCAGGCTGCAGCCAGCGCCCAACTCTACTAGTCCTAGTAATGTAGTATAACTATATATATAAATAGATCACCTCCCCTTTAATACCCTTAATGTATTCACATTCAACTAACTAGTAGTGTCGCCTCCATTTTCATTTCTTATGAAGTTTCTGCCCAAAAGTTCCCATACCCACTTGCTCCCGTGCTCATTTAGTGGTCACTTCTTTCTTTCTCCATCAAACTGCTTGCCTAGACTCTATTAATAATCCCCAGACCGTTTACTCTTTGTTAGTCAGTTCTATTGCAGGCTTCAGCATGATCTCCGTATCTCCCTATTGATAATGACGTTTTTCTATTAGGAAAATAACATTGGTCCGTTCTTGCATGCGTATAAATTAGTTTAAAAGGACAATTAAGGGGAGATAAGAACAAAGGAAGAAGAGAATGGGATTCTCTAAAGTTGTTTTTGTTTGTTTGTTTTGTCTCATTTTCTTGTGTTATTTCTTGCGCCCCCAACTTCGAGGTGGAATTTACGAGCAGGATTATCATCGCCGTCGACTGTCTGAAATTTCATTAGCTCCATCGGTTTCCCCACAGGCTTCCCCTGGGGGGGATGGTGATCATGAGCCTGATTTGATGAAGTACCCACCCGTGGTATTCAATGTGATGTCTTTTGGTGCAGTTGGGGATGGAGTGGCGGACGATACTCAAGCCTTCAAGGAAGCTTGGGATGCTGCGTGTAAAGTTGAGTCAGCTACTTTACTTGCTCCAAGACATTATTCTTTTATGATTCAATCAGCCATTTTCACTGGTCCTTGCAAAAGTGAATTAGTTTTTCAGGTAACAATTATTTTATTTGTATTTCACTATATAAGGTTTCCAACTATTCTGATCATGGTATGGTATGTATATATGGTTGGTGTTCACTTGGGGGTAAACTAAGATCGATGGAACTCTAATTCCACCCGATGGACCTGATTCGTGGCCAAAGTATTACAGCAAGAGACAATGGCTGGTCTTCTACAGAATCAGCGGAATGACGATGCAGGGGAGTGGAGTAGTTGATGGTAGAGGCGACAAGTGGTGGGACCTCCCTTGCAAGCCTCACAAAGTCGGTCATTAACATATATAATAATATCTTCGTTTATTCATTTACTACCGACCGTCCTCAACAGATAAATTGATTGTATTTTAATGAAACAGGGTGTCAATGGAACAACTCTACCTGGTCCTTGTGACAGCCCTGTTGTAAGCTAGCTCACTTATCCCTGTTTTAATATAAATGATACAAGTATTAATGCTAGTTCTTTCTTGCAGTCTTTAAGGTTCTTTATGAGCTCTAATCTAACTGTGAGAGGTCTTAAGATCAAGAACAGCCCCCAATTTCATTTCCGGTTCGATGGTTGCCATCACGTAACCATAGATTCCCTCTACATCAAGTCCCCGTCTCAGAGTCCCAACACAGACGGAATCCATGTAGAGAATTCTAACAACATTGGGATTTACAACTCCATTGTTTCAACAGGTGAGCAAGATCTCCACTAATAACATCAGAATTTTTAAGCTAAGATCTTTTGTAACAAAATGCAGGGGACGACTGTATATCGATAGGAGCAGGTTCTTTCAACATTGACATTAAAAACATGACTTGTGGTCCTAGTCATGGAATAAGGTAATTTTATAATGAAACTAAGATGAACTAGAATGAATCAAGTTACTAAATATTAAGGTTGATCACAGCATTGGGAGCCTGGGAATTCGCAACTCGCGCGCCTGTGTATCAAACATAACCGTGAGTGACTCCATCATCAAGCATTCGGACAATGGGGTGAGGATAAAGACATGGCAAGGTGGGTCAGGGGCGGTTTCAAAGGTAACGTTCAGAAACATTCGAATGGAAACGGTGAAGAATCCGATAATCATAGACCAGTACTACTGCATGACCAAAGGGTGTGCCAACCAGAGCTCCGCAGTTTTTGTGTCGGGCATTTCCTACGAGGGAATAAAGGGAACCTACGACATCAGGACTCCCGCTGTTTTCCTGTCCTGCAGCGACGCTGTTCCTTGCACCAACCTCACATTCTCCGACGTGGAGTTGCTGCCGGCACAAGGCCTGTTGATGAGGGACCCATTTTGCTGGAATGCTTATGGAGATCTAAAGACCATCACAATCCCTCCAGTCTTCTGTCTAACCGAAGGGATTCCTCACTCGTTGTCGGAGCCTCAGGATAACGTTGATCAATGTCATTCCACCATTTAGCCACCACCATGTTTTTTTCTTTTATCATTATTAGATTAGAGATTAGATTAACAATAACAACAACAATATATATATATAAACACCCACCAAAAAATATATATAAACACCCACCAAAACAACATCACCTTGTAATCTACTAGAACTGCTATTATTAGTATGTTATGAATAAAAATATGATGAATAGTACTTATAAAACTTCACCAGACCTCATACTGTGTATTAATGAATTAGAGTCTACAAATTGTATACAACTTTGGAAGACATTATCTTCGTGATGAGATTGACAAAGTTGATCAGGAAGGCTAGACCGAACCCTCAATTTGTGATTTAGAGATTTATGAAAACTGATTTTTTTTTTCTTTTCATTATCCACTTGTTCTTCAAGATCGAGCTTTGTGGATGTTGTGGGGAATGCAATAAAGTGATGATCAATGATGTATGAAAAAACAGATGAAGAGAGATTTCTTATTATCAAAGATGAAAAACATAACTTAAATAAACGTGTAAGTTTAGATTTATAATGATGTAACGGAAATGGATATAAACGCAACAGTTAATGGTTGATATTAAATCATATACTAAAGGCAAATCGTTACAAATCTTTACATTGCCTTAGTAGAAGGGCATTTGTACTCATCCTAAAACGAGACAACATTTTCAAAATATAACTGTTCTGTGAAAGAAATAACTTCTTTTGAACTGGATTTCTTACTATTTTCAAGTCCAGAATTTTTCGTACTCCACCTAAATCTTTCATATCAAACTCGGAATTGAGAAGGTCTTTCAGCTTTTGAATCTCTGACATTTTCTTGACTACGATTAACATGTCGTCTACACACAAGAGTAAATAAATCAAAAAATCATCACCGCTTTTGTTGTGATAGACACAACAATTATATGACTCCTATTTTAACCATGTTCAATCATGAAATTGTCGAACCGCTTATACCACTGTCGAGAAGACTGTTTAAGTCCATACAAAATCTTCTTCAGACTACAAACATATGTTTCCTTACCAGGAACAAGAAACCCTTCAGGCTAACTCACTAATATATATTCTCCACAATCTCACCATGTAAGAAAGTCGTCTTCACGTCTAATTGATCGGATTCCAGATTCTGATGTGCTACTATAGCTAGTAGTACCCTGATAGAAGTGTGTTGGACTACAAGTGAGAATATCTCGTTGTAGTCCACGCAATCCTTTTGACTGAATCCTTTGCAACTAGTTGTGATTTATATATGGTCTCTTCAGCACTAGAGATTACATCGTTCCTTTTAAAAATCCATTTGCACCCAATGACTATTCTTCTCATACGTAAAGTAACCAGCTCACATGTATTATTCTTGTGAAGTGATTCAATTTCCTCACACATGTCAGCAATCTATTGTGCAAAATCATCACCATTAACAAATTCACTATAATAAGATAGCTCATTATGTATGACATCTTCAGCTACCTGAAGTGCATAATTTACCATTTCTTCCCTCTATTATTCATAGAGAGACTATTTGTCATGCTTCAAGGACCAATTGATACATTTTTCCTGGATTGAATGAATTAACATGTCAGGAACTTTAATTTGCCTTCTAGGTCGTGTAGCAATGTTAGATTAACTTTCAGGTACTCCAATGTCATAAAATGGTTTATCAGTATCGCGTGTCATGCCAATTGTCCATTGAACTGAAGTCACCTCAAGCTCCATATGTTTCTCCGTACTATCATTTTCTCTATAAAGTGATGTATTGACGAGAGAGTTAAGTATAAACATCTCATTAAATATGACATCCCTACAAAAGATTACTGTACCTTCAGAAGATGACTAGATTCTATATCTCTTAACTCCATCTTCATAGCCCATGAAGATACCATGTTTTTCCCTTGATTCCAACTTTTCTTCATTAACATGATAGTAAGATGTGCACCCAAAAATATTCAAGTGAGAATAATCAACGACGTTATCAGACCATACCTCATAAGAGATTCTGGTATCAATGCCAGTATGAGGTGCACGATTCATCAGATAACAAGTCGTTAAAACAGCCTCACTCTAGAACTTTCTTGCCAATCCAGCATTAGAGAGCATATTTCTAACTCTCTTTAGTAGTGTTTGATTCACCCTTTCTGCTACACCATTCTGTTGTGGTGTACTTAGGATAGTGTGATGTCTTGCAATCTCCATATCCCTACAGAACTCATTAAACTCAGATGAACATAATTCAAGTCCATTATCTATTTGCAACCTCTTAACCTTCTTTCTAGTTTGATTCTCCAATAGTGTCTTCCAATGTTTGAAGGTCTTAAATACCTCGCTTTTATGTCTCATAATATACATTTAGTTCATCCTTGAGTAATCATATATAAATGTTAAAAATAGTTATAACCTCCAATAACTTCAACTTGAGTATGACCCAACAATCAGAATGAATATAATCTAGTGTGCCCTTAGTTTTGTGAACTCCCTTACCATACTTAGTGCGATGCTTTTTTCCGAAAATGCAGTGTTCACACAACTCAAGGTTGGTAACTTTGTGGCCAGATAGAAGATCCCGTTTGGACAGAATTTGCATCTTATCTCCCACATTGTCAAAGTCGCATATGCCACAACTTGTTATATTAGGGTTTAGATGTGACCGCAACGGAACCTATCAGCGTCTTACCTTGTAGTATATACAAGGTATTCTGTTTGATACCTTTCAGTATTACTTTTGAACCATTACTGATGACAATGTTCTTTCTTCACCACTAAACTTGAAACCTTTACCATCTAAAATGCCTAAAGATATTAAGTTCTTTTTCAGTTGAGGAACACACTAAATGCCAATTAGGGTTCATATTTATCATCATCAATCAGAATCTTGATAGTCCCAATGCCCACAGTTCCACATATGGAATTGTTTCCCGTGACAACGTTTCAACCATCATAATCTTCATAGGTATAGAACTATTCTTTCTTCGGACTCATATGATATGAACACCTTGAATTCAACACCCATGTATCAATAGAGTATAGAGAAGCGTTAGCTATAAGGGAAATGTCCTCTTCAAAGTCAGTGTCTCTGTCTTTATGTGCTATAGTAGTCGTGGAATATTTTCCCCTTTTCTTAAGATAATTATTCTTACAATGACTAGGTCATTTACAGTAATTGCAGATTTCTTTAGCACTAGGGCCCTTGGATTTGTATATTCGAACCTTCTTATTTCCAAACCCTTTGTAGTTGATTGTGCTGGCAATCAACCCAGATGCTTGACTGTCTACAATTTCACCGCTCGCCTTATGCCACAATTCTCTAGTATGAAGTGCTGACCAAACTTCCTCTAGAGTTACGGTGTCTTTACCCACAAAAAACGATTGAATTTTTTTAAACGAGTTGGGTAAAGATACCAACATAAATTATGCAGCATCTTCATCTTTGATCTTAATATCTATATTTCTCAATTCAAGTAATATAGTGTTTAACTTATCGAGATGTTCATGAAGAGACTTACCTTCAAGCATACGAAGACTGAACATGTGTTGCTTTATTAACAACTTATTAGTTAGTGACCTTGGCATGTACAAAGCCTCTAACTTCGACCATAGACCAATTAAGGTATGTTCATTTGATACCTGAGTAAACTTCATCAGCCAAACAGAGTAAAATTGTTGAGTATGCTTTCTCTTCCAAAGCCTCAAGCTCAATAGTGATTTTACTAGAGGTAGGCTCCTTTGTAGGACCTGCAACAATTTTCACCTTGTCCTTCGACAATGGTGCCAAGACGCCTTGTTGTTTATGCAAGGCTCACATTTTGATCTTTCATAGACCAAAACTATTTTGCCGTGTGAATTTTTCAATTTTCAGATTCATTAAAGACATCTTTTCTCCAAATAACAAATATTGATTGAAAAACTAATCGGATCTCACCCGCTTTGATACCAATTGTTGTGCAGAATGCAAGAAATATATGATCAATGACGTATGAAAAAACAAATGAAGAGAGACTTCTTATTATCAAAGATGAAAAGCTTACAGTAAATAAAATGGACTAAACATATTAATATGTAAATTATAGGAAAACGTAAACACCTAACTTAAATAAGCATAACTATAGAATAAGAATAATGTAACGAAAATTAATATAAACCACAAATAATTAATTGTTGATATTAATTCTTATACTAAAGGCAAATCGTCACAGTGGAAGATAAAAGATAAAAATGTTGAGAACAATTAAATCTTTTAAAATATAAAAAATAATCTGATGCAAAAGTCCGTTTAAGGAAGGAAGAACATCTACACACCAGCAAACAAGAAAGAAAGAAAACCTCCAAAGAACATTGAATTGCTTCAACAAACTACCGAAGAATGCTCATGTTGTGTCGTGACTGCCTTGGACCAAATCATGTCCGCACAAGACCTCTAGCCTGAAAAAAAGTAAGGTTTATCTTTGTCCAAACCATCCAACTAATGGTGTCCAAGAAATATAAATCTGAATCCGAAGAGTTCCAAATAGTTGTCACAACGTATGGTTGATAAAAAAAATAAAAATAAACACCGAAATAGTAATGCGGAACTAATTTTTATATTTTAGTACCACATTTATAAACATATATCTATTCAATCAACCAATCAAGTAACATAATATAAAGATACATGAACTTTAGCATGAAAAACTTTTTCAATAAGAGTAAGACCACAACACCCTTATACTGTTTAAATCATCCACTATATCACTTAGAATGACATTTTATAATATTCTTATAAATTTAGGTTTACAATCTAACAGATTATCTAAACCATAAAAAAACATCATCATTAAAATTGGTACATATGTATAAAATGTATCTTCACTAATGGTGGAAATACTTAAACCTAGATATGTAGGGAGAGAAGATAAAGTAGTTAAAGAAAAACAAATTATTTTATTCCTAAAGAGTTGCCTTCATCTTCCTCTCTCTATCATGTTTCTTGTCTAAAACCATTGTTGCCTATTTTATAGTATATATAATACTATACAATAAATTATTAGTACAAACTGGGTCGAGCAACTCAACTAACTCCCCCCTCCGGTTAGGGGTGAGCAAATGGGTAAACTCAACCGTATTACCCAACTCATATTCAAACCAAAATAAATTTAGTCAATCTATTATCCAACCCATATTATTTACTAATATGGGTTAGGTAATCCAAACTAAATTTTAGTTTTAATTTTTAACACATTTATATTGTTTTGACTCGTTTAAGATATTTTTGGCCCGTTTAACACATTTTTTTATTGTTTAACAATTATTTTATTTATTTTTCCTATTTAATTCGGTTTTGACTTGATCAACACTTTTTTTAACCCCGTTTAACTAATATTTGTCTTCTTTTGACCCGTTTAATAATTATTTAACTTGTTTTGATCTATTTAATACGTTGTTGACCCGTTTTATAAGTGTT